>NW_020454372.1:1989745-2028275 GCF_003342845.1 Nothoprocta perdicaria | reverse complement strand
GAGACCCCCCCGACCCGTGCCGCGTTATCTGCGCGTTGCGCCCTCCGGCCCAGCAAGGACTAAGACAGGAAGCCCCAAAGAAGCGCTAATAAGCGGTGATGCTGGAGCCGCGCGGGTCCCGAGGCGCCTCCGCAGCCGGTGCGTGTGCGGGGCCCTCCCTGGGAACTGCGGGAAAGCCGCGAAGTTTGGAAACTTCGCAGTTTGGGGCGAGCGGCGGCTGCGGGGCAGCCCGGGGGCTCCGCACGCCGCGTGTGCCAGGGCAGCGTCGAGAACAGGGCACGTTGCGGGCCGCCTGGGGTTTTTTCTTTGCMTTTTTTTGCCTTTTTTATTTTTTTTTTCTTTTGCCGTGCGCCCGCCGTGCTGAGAGGCCGCCACGCGCCGTGTCCAGCCCGTGGGCTCCAGCAACCTGCACGGAGGCGTTTGGCGGCGTTTGCCACGCAGCGCAGCCGGTGCGGCAGAGGCGGCAAACGCCGCGCGAGGCGGCTCCGCTCCCCGCGCAGCCGTGTCAGGCCGAGGAGGCCGCGGGCCCGTGGGCACGGTGAGGGGCTCCCGGGGGGAGCAGCCCGCAGGGCTGCGCGGGCAGGCTGGAAAACACCCGCCGAAAACTCGTGGGAAGAGTTGGGAGAGAAAGCGCCCTGCTGGCTGAGTCCCCGGGGAAAAATAACCCCAGAAGTGCCCCCTGAATAAACTTCGCCCTCCCCGTCTGTGCTCACATTGCGGAGCCGCGCACGAAGAGCACGCGGAGATCCGCACCCAGCGGCCCGTCGCTGCACTTTGTTAAGGAGCGAAGCGCTGAAGTTCCCCTTCCAAAGAGGATTTCCCTTCTTTTTTTCTTTTTTTTTTTTTTCCCCCTTGCATGAAAGCCCCTGCCCGAAAGGCACTAAAGTCGGTGGGAATCTTTCCATAGACATCAATGGGAATCCGTCCATTGAGTGAATGGGCTTGGATCAGGCCCCTGGAAATGTTGTTGCAAATGTGGGATGGGAAGTTGCACACTGTGTCTGGGAGCTCCTCTTACTTTGTGGGAGGAAAAAAGAAGTTAGAGGCGAAGTTTAAGAGATTTTGATATGTTTTTTTCCTGTGCAAGGTAATTTAAAATCGTTAAGGGAAAACATTACTGTTGGTAATATTACTCTAAAGAAAATATGATTAATTATTAAATCGGTTTCTCAAATGCTGCACTAAACCTTTTGAGTGAGGTATAGATTTTAGTGTTCAAATTAATATTTATTTTTAATTTAAGATTTCTCTTGACTGCAATATTTTTTTCATATGGAGATTGAAAATCTCTTATTTTGCAGTTATGTTCTATTTTAATGTAGTTGTTACAGAATGGTAGTGTGCTGTAGCATTTTTGTATACTTAAATCATTTATTTAACTACTCAGAATAGTAAATTACTAAATAGTTGAGGGGAAGGAAAGCGTGTTCTAAATGCAGCATTTCCAGAATGCATATAATAACCTTTATGTCAGTTGATAGGTCACTTAGTAACATATAAAATGATACATAATTAGGTGTTCTAATTTATTTTGTTAATACATAGCACTGGAAATGTACTACTTCATGTGAGGCCTTATAGAATAGGCTTTAACATTTAACAGTAACATTAACAGTGAGCTTGAACAKAAACACGTGTGCTGTTATTTGGATATTTCTTTGATTTTATTTTAGTTTCAGTGATTCTTACATTTTATTACAAGATCCTTGTTTCAGTGTAGTGTTTTCAAAGGAGGAAAAAATGTTTTGTAGATTTGTCTTTAGAGTAGTGTAAAATTCTCAGGAATTCTGTAGGGAACAAACATATGTACACCATGTATGGAGAGTAAAAGAAGCGTATAAAGTCTTGGGTATTTTAATTAATAAATACATGGCAATACTAAACACTACTGTTTTAACTGCACTAGAGTTTGTGAAAAGGTCAGATCCTGTATTTCATAGATTTTTGAAGAGACTKTAAAGTCATTCATCTGTTCTAAAATGTAAAACTCATATGTTGCTTAAATAATTTTAAATGGCTTTCTGTAATAAAATGCATTAAAATTAATATTTTTGGATGAAAGGTGTATTTTGGGTGGAGAAGTTCTGTTGGATTTTAATGTGTTTTTAGAAAAGTTCTTATTGGACTCAGTATACTCTAAATATTGCTATAGCATAAGCTTTGATTTCTGGACTGATCAAAGTGAAATAAAATAAGGCATTTATACTCCGAGGAATATACCTGATTCAGCTTTGCATGCACAGGAGGTATTTGAGTCTAGTAGGCTGAACACAATAGACAACTTCTGAGATCCGATCTGTGTTGGGTCAGTGTTTTGCAGGGTGCCATTGAAAATGTCAGTTAGCCTCATTGTTTCTCATCATCAAAATCAAAGGGCTGGCATATCTTTTCCTAATAGGGTGATTAATTAATATTTCTTGCATACCAGGAATTCTTTTGTTCTGTCCTGTTTTCGGAGAAATTTAATTCCACGGTGGCTGGAAAAACAGTGATTGACGAGAGGCATCATGTTGTTTCTCGGAGCCCGGTCGTGAAGAGATCACTTGTTTCTGAGAGCGGAGCACAGTTCGGGACGTAGGTCACTGAGAAAGGCATGTGCAGTGATTTAGACTGGAGAAAATTGCAAATCATGGGGGAACTCAAAAATGCCGCCACCTTTGCATTTTTTGGTACGCACAAACTGATGCCTTTTCTTTTTAAGAAAAAAAAGACTTTTCGAGAGACTTGTGGTTCTAGAAGAAATGCAGTTTATCTATTTTTTGTCACAGCCACTATAGCATAGCATACCCCTCAACTAATCCTTAAATATTGTCATTTAGATTCTCGTTCTCTGTCCTGTTTTGCTTGGAGATCTTTTCGGAATCTATGTGCAAATTACTAGCACCAGTAAAACTGAACACAGTGAAACACTGAACACTGTTTTCACACTGTGAAAACACAGAAAAAAATGAACTAGAAAAGTGAAATTGTAGACAAGTTTATTTGTAGTAACTACAGTTGTCTCAGATAATCTCTAAGTTTCAATATTACATTTCAATGTTATTTGTTTTGGAGATTTTCTTTCACATTTACTACATTTCATAACAGAATGAAGATRGTTATGTTATTGTCATCATTTCCAAGTATAGTTTTTAACCTTAAATATCAAAACTGCTASATCAGCATAAAACCAGAGAGCAATACTGCATGTATCATTTAGCACTGATAATCTTTTTTTTTCTTCTTTTTGAGATTCTGAGTAATTTAATGATACTTTTTACTTCTTAAATATTACAAAGTGTTTTATTTAGAAGAGGCATGTATCCATTGCTACAAAATTTGCATCTATTTTGGCTTTTCTCCTTTTTTAAAAATTTTGTTACATTYGCTTTTTAAGTGCAAGACAATGTTCAGTGTCAGCTGGGTTTAAAAGTGCCAGCGATGGCCTGTCTATGCTGCTGTCATCACTGAGGCAGTTGAAAATAATCTTTTTAATGAACAGTTAGTACAATGTTTATTGGTTCACCAGAAGTGTAGTTGGGGATGATGTGAGGAAGTAGGATTTGAACTCTGAATACCAGATGATGTGCAGAATTGTGTTTAATATCTTGCAGTAAATACTTTCAGTTCAAAGGCAAATTAAATCAAAATGTTAAGCACACAAGATTACGCTATTAACCATTTCAGGTCTTTTTAGTAAATTATAGAGGTAGTTTGGAAAGGAAATGAGAGAACATTACCTTTTACCAGTCTAGTCAGTTGTGCTTGTTGCTACCAATAGCAATCGCAGGTCCTGCTTCCTTCGGCTGTAGTTGGAAAGGGTTTCCCTGCAGTTTGCTTGTGTTTAGATGTGTGTGTTAGTGAAGGCAGTGGCTGAGGGTAGGGCTAAAGCTGCCGATCCCCTGAGCTGCGCCTTAGACACACGCTCAGTTGGGATGGGTCTTGCTGTGCATTCGGGTCTGTCTTGACTGTGATTCTAGGTAAGTTATATGTATGTATGTATCTATATATGTAGATGCTGAACGGATGTGCTTCTGCACTGGCACAAAGACAAAAGGTTCAGGTGGCAGGTAGCAGCTTTAGTCACCGTGCAGAAGGGACATCTTCTTCCCTGTCCCCTCAGCTCTTCCATGAGGGCTCTTCCAAGGCTGTGAGGAGTAATCACAGATCTCCATCAGAACCCCGCAGACAGGCAGTCTTTGGCCTGCCTGTGGTGCTCAGTTGTTTATCTGAATATTTTAATCTTCTCCCTCATTCCTAAGGACAGCAGAAGCGGGGAAAGTGATTTGAGATGTATTCCCCATCCCTCGCCTTGGTGGATCCAGGGCCATAGTCAAGGTGCAGATCCTTTGCCCAGTGAAACAGTCCTGTGTGGACATCAGCTGTGTGCTGTGATGGCCACGGCTACAAATGGCATCAAACAAAATGTTCCCGTAAGTTGCTGCTCTTAGTCATATTTAAACTTCTTTTGCCTCCAGGGTGTCACAAGGAAGGCAGTTGGCCTGTGCCAATTTTGTCCCAATAGAAGATATCCAAACTGGATATTTCTTGAAGAGTGACATTTTGTGAGTAGGTTTTTACCTCTTTATATTTATCTGGGATGTTTTGGGGATTTTTTAGTGCAAAGTTATTTATTTGGATAAATACTGTTACCAAAAAAAAAAAAAAAAAAATCATACTTCCTGTAAGGCTTTTTGTTGAAAGCATGCACAAAGTCCTTTTGAAGCATTTTAATGTTCTCCTATGCATGATGCATATTTCATGTCTTTTAACGGAAATTCTCTTAAGAAAATTCTTAATAGTGTTTTTTTCAGTCATCTGGCTTCCTTATTTCAGCCTAAGCAACAAGTTACATATTCTAAAATTATGAGCTATAGACTTGTCTGCCTGTATGTTAAAGCTCTTTGATGTTGATAAATATTGATACTGTCATTTTGGTGATTGTCTTTCCAGGGAAATTCAGTCTCCAAACTAACAAACTTATGTTCAGATGAACAATCTCAGTGTTATTAAATTATTTCAAGCACAGAATTATGATAAGTTCCTATTGATGTTGATTTTGAATTTACCTATGAATGGCTTAAAAGATGAAAAAGCCAATAAACCATTTGAACTTTGCCAATAAATCAATGCTTTGCCGATAAATCAAGTCTTGCTGTAAAAAAAGGGTTGTAATTGTTTTTTTTTTTTCTTTTTTTAATCCTCAATATTTGGATGGCACATTGTTCTGCTGGAATTGGACCTCACCTAGTAAAAGAAAAGCTGTGCATAGTACACGTGTAATAAAACTTGTAGTTGACAGTTATTGCTTGGAAATTAGCTCACAAACTGTGAAGTTTTACCACTTACAAATAATGTTGAGGAAATTTTAATGGGTAGCTGTGGGAAGCCACTAAAGACATGGGGAAAGAAAGTGGCAAGGCCAAAACAAAGCAGATTTGGGGAGTGTGGTGGGAAGAGGGCAGCGGGAGCGCGCGATGGGGCAGAAGCCCGAGAGTGCACAGACGGGCCGGAGGGAGGGGACGGCTGCTCTGGAAGCGAGAATTGAGATTCGCAGAAGAAAAATGTATTATTTTTTAATCTGATATCCAATATATGAAAAACATTTTAACTCGTAACTTTATGTAAGGAAAGAAATGATTARTATTTTGCACTATGTGCACAAGCAGACACAGTTCTGTTTACCTCACAGAAGACTTGCCGGTGGTAAATWGGCCGCAGTGTGGACTTGCGCTTCAGTCAGCTAGTGTTTTAAATATTTAGATTTTATTAATTGCAATGTGTCTCTTTTGAAAGTTACTTACTAGCTGCTGTAATGAAAGTTGATTTTTATTGCGTATCTGAATATCACTTTGGTGTGGCAGAAGGGCCAAAGATAAAGGTAGAGAAAAGTGTACAGAAGACAAAAGGCTACTACCTTTTAGAAGCTAAAACAGTAATTGAAATATTTATGATTCARGGCACTACATTGAGAGGGAACGCAGAAAGGATTGTGGTTTCATTACAGTTCTTACAGTATTCGCGTGACCTAAAAATGAAAACACAAAAACCTAATGCAGTCAGGTGTGCACGGACTGCAGAGATGTGCATAACTGATGAACTGTTATGTTCTTTACAACAGTGCAAATAAGGCTTCGTCTTTGTATAAAAACATTTGTCATGTATACGGCATAGAAAACGGGTGCTGAGAACTCCTAGGTATATGGAAAAAATATTTTTTTTCAATTGATAATCAATTAGAGGAATGTATGGATACTAAAGGTGTAAAAATGTTAGGATRCTATTTAGATTGCTAAAGATCATGAAGTGCTTTCACCCAGAAATTCATGCAGAAACATTTGTTACCAGTCTTGAATGCATTTAAATGACTTTTAATCTTGTGATGATGCCTGTAAATTGTTCTCAGTACACAATAACTGTCAGCGTCCCTTGAAGAACATGTATGGTCAGTAATTCACAAGATCGCTGTGTTGGATACGTGGAAGAAGATCACCGGAAGTGTCATAAATCCTTGAGCATCCTTCTGCTTAATAAACAGAATTAAGCTTAGTGTAGGAGCGATTAGTGAGGGAATGTTGCTGTGCAGATGTCCCTCGAGTGGGGTGGGAGCCTGGGAGCTTGGAGAAGGGCACGTCGGGGTTGGCCTGTGGGGCAGTGCTGCTGCACCGGGTCCTTGTGCTCCTCCCAACCTGTGCAGCTTCCCGGGGAGCTGCAGGCCTCAGCACTGACCTGTCCTCGAGAGCGTTTATGGAATTTCACACTTGAGGAGAGAAGGTTCTTGAAGGGCTGCGAATCTCCCCCAAGACTTAGGAGCCTAAACCAAAGTTTTCTGAAGTCAGTGTGAAGGCTGTCTTTGATTGCTCAGGGTTTTGGCTTTGGATTTGCTCTTCTTTGTGTGTGCTCAGAAGTTCACTTACAAAACAGGTTTTGGAGATCAAGAAGTTACCAGCTACTTGGCTGCTCTTTGCAGTCAGGGTGAGGCTGGTGATGGACCATTTGTCTCTATCTAAGCCATTCCAATGCAAAGTAAAACAAAATGCTCTAAAGTAGCAAGGAATACCTATCCCTCCTGCAGAAGTGATGTTGTCTKTAATCCCCATAGCTGTTCTGTTAGTGAATATTTAATTATGAATCAAACTTTCCATTCTTCCGAGTGTTTTTTTTTTCCTTCCTTTTTCTTGGACTCCTATGCCAGTTCTCAAGAAACTGATACCAGTCACTTGTCAGAACACTTCATGCCAATAGTATTTATCCAAGAGAGTTTGCGTTTCTTGCTGATTTGTTTCTCCTGACTTTTCCATCATCAGARATACTGTTGGCACCTATTGGTACACATTGTTCCTACTGTTCCCATAAAAAAGGGACAGATCTTGCCTAAGAAGTAAGTTGTAAAACAAAGCTAAGAGTCCTATTTACAGGGCTCTGAAGAAGTTGCAACRCAAATAAAAAAGACACAAAGTAACTTCTTTTGTAGTAGTAGTTAAATACTTTCAAARGTTTACTTTCATTTATTCAGTAAATGCATGTTTAAAGTATAGCAGTCATGTACATCACTGGCAAGGATTCAGAAACTTTTGAGCAAGACATTCAGGGAAAAAAAAAAAAAAGGGAGGAAAATAGCCTATATAATTGTTTTAAATCAGCGATGTCCAGCTGTTTCAGCCAAGCACAGCGAGACAAGTCTCACACAGCGGCTGGAGGGTGTCGCGTGCCCTGTGGTTGGTGCTGCCGCCCACGTGCAGCAAGTCTGGCACTTCCTAGAAGCTTTGGGCTTGCTTTATGTGTGATGGATAGTGAATGAGCACAAGTAATTCCCGGCACATAACTCCTGAAAAGGTACGGCTGCACACRGGAAGGGCAATTCATTCATCCTTCCCAAGGCACCCTCCTTCTCAGGGGCTTTTCCAGACCAGAGAAGGAGCCAGCTGTAGGACAGGGAGTTCTTCTGTGTTGTGGATTGGACACTWGCATTTTAAATCACTATGTGTTGTGATTCAGTAGAAGAACAGAAATATGTTGTTTATGTGCAAAAGCAGAACCTCCTATCCTGGACATCCTAGTACCCCGTGGACTAGGGACTAACTTCTTATTCAATAAGCGTCTCTGACAACTAAAATTGAAGTGTTTAACTATTAGCCTTATTTATATGTAGGTACCTGTGTGTTTTGTGAATCAATAGTACTTAGGTCAAAACCTGAAATTATTGTAATATGTCATTTAGGTGTAGTATTAAAAATAAATTTCTATACCTAATGACTACAATTTAAGTCGGTGTTGTTACCAACTGAAATATGACCAGAAGATAGCATTTTTTTTTCAAATCACTCTTATGCAGGCATTTTTTTTCCCCTCCAAATTCAGTTATCAACAAAACTTTCTTCAACTCAATTTCTGTTGATCTAAGTCATAACTGTCTGGAAGCAGAATGAGACCACAGACTATGAAAAGCATCTTTCTCATTGTCACCTGCAATATTACCGTAATTGGAGCTAACTAGCCTGCAATTGCACAATATTTATGTTGCAATCCAAGCTGACACAGCCGTGGAATGTTTTGGTAGCAAAGGAAAGCACAGACCGGAATGATGCTCAGCGGGGCTGGGATAAGCTGCTCCTTCCAGAGACCTCGCTGAGTGAGTAGTCCCCCGGGTTTATCCTCTGGTTCCCAACTTAGCCATGGGCTGGAGAAGGAGGGAGGTGAGTCAGGGGGCTGGAGATGAGCACAGAGGCTCGTTGCAGGCAGCAGTCGCTCATAGAGTTGGTTCGTGTGTGATGCTTTGGGTCAGGCTGCAGACACCATTGCTCTCCAAAACTGAGGTGCTGTGCTGAGAGCTTGCTCTTTCCCCAAGGCCTCCTGATGGGGATGAGATCCTTGTGCATTTATKTTGGTTTCCACTTAACTTCAGACCCTTTGAGGGTCTTTCTGTCAGGGTGTAGTGTTTGTAAGAAACACTTGTAGTAMCTTCACTTTTATTTCATGGGTGGAAATAATGAGTCACAGACAGTGTCCCCTTGCCTGCTCAGATCCCTGTAGGATCAGTGAGGTTGATGTTTCTCACGGCCGCTGCTGGGGAAGGCTCTGCAGCAGCTGAGGAACTTGATCTATCACTCCTGGCCCTCACTTGGGAGCAGAGCCTGGTACCTTTCCGTGACTGACATGCTTAGATCTGTGGTCACTAGGTACCCGCCAGCTCTGCAAGCCCGGCTTTCGCGCTGGCATTAACCCCTCAGGGCTCAGCTGCCTGTGCCATTTGAAATATGTGAGCGGCTGATGCTCTGGAGCGCAGATTTGACTTTGCAAAACTTATGCTAACTCTTGCCGAAGATGTGAAATACAATTTGTAGCATATAATTGCTGCCTTGTATGATCTTGGACCCTTACTTAAAATCCATTTAACTGATACTGTACTTTCTTTATAAGGTTATTATTGGGAGCTAACCTTTTCTTGTGTTGTGGTTTAATGTACATTGTAATAAGAGTTTTTTTTTAATGTGTTTAAGAGTTGGAAGATGTGTTAGAGGTAACCTTTATGCAGAGAGTTTTATATAGTTGTAGTAAGGACAGTAATATTAAAATCCTGAACGTTCTTTCTAGCACCATCTGAATGTAATTTGTTCTCACTGTGTTTTGTGTGTGCCTGCTAAAGGATGATGATACGGAATGTTGAGGAGATTTGTTTTGTTCTCCAATATCTTTCTTACTAGTAATTAATGACCTAATGAAAATTATTGCCTCCAGAAAGTTTTTCTGCTTTTGATGTATATAAAAATACACAAAGGGTAACAGATGCAACTGATAAATCACAGTTCTTTCTTTCTCTATATTTCAAGCAGAGCAACCTGAAATGGAGATTTGAGCCACAATGTTGGAAGCTTCCCAATAATCTTTYCTTTCTTGTTGAGCTCTTGACAAGCAGACATGGGCCATGTCTTTTGGAGATCTCTAGAGATCACTACATTATAATAGATTTAAAAGCAAATTTTTCAAAATGGCAAATCCTGCTACTTCATGCTTATATCTGCAGATATTAGTTTGCCTTTGATTGCCTTGAAAAAGTACATGTTTGTTCAGAGTCGTAAATTAACAATGAAATAATTCTTGTAGTTCTTTTAGCAGAAATCAAAGTATATATGTAGAATTAGGAGTACATGAAAAAGATTTCAGAACTTTCCTTCCTGCAGCCTTCTTAAAACTACTGTAAATAGGAGTGAAGGTGATGAATTTCATACCAGAAAATAGGTCAGGAAGAACCTCCCAACCGCTTGTGCAGTGATCCCGGAATGATAAGATGAACTTCTTAAGTGTGGATAATTGTCCTGTATTTGATTTTTTTTTCCTTTTTATGAAATAGAAAGCTTTTTCTCCATTTTTTTTTCTCACTGTGCAGCTTTAAAAAAAATTGCTTTTTCAATTCCATTCCTTTTTGCCTCAAGAGGGCATTGTGGTTTGGAGTCAGGGAGCAGGTTTTGCATTTGTCAAACTGTTCGCCTATATTTGGAAGAAAAACTTTTCTAGCTGTTTTTCTCATATTCAGCAAACTGTTGTGTTAGAGGTGAGCACAGTGGTAGGGATATAGTAGGCAAGAATGGACTGAAAGAGAAGTAAACATTAGTTTTTATCTTAAGCATATAGTGTTGGGGGGACAGCAGCCACAGCTCTTGCGATTGAAAGTAACTGCTTCCAACATTGTGAAGAAAGGTGATGGTGCAGACAAGAGTGCTATCCTGAAATTTATAAATAAAACTCTTGGCTCAGGTGTGGACTTCTTCTGGGACTTCAGGAGAGCTGCTTCATCTCAATGCAGTAAAGATAAATTCATTAATGATTATGAGGTGTTGAGATAATTAAGTAGTGAATGGGAATAAATTGCATTTTGAAGCTCAGTGACTGTAAACTCTCATCTTCTAATTTAATGTATCTACCACTTCCCATTCAGTTGCTGAAAGCCTTTGGAAAGTGTGATATTAATCTAGGCATAGGAACTGCTTGAACTGAATTGGATTCTCTGAAGGGAAAATTTTGGTTGGAGATACTGAAGATACTATCACAGTATAAGTTAGGACTGTTTGGACAAAGGATAACACAAACAGATTGTTTCATTGCTAACAACTTATTGAAAGAGATACCAAGTGAGAGGAAAAATAGCTAAACCTGTTTCGTTTGATGATCTTGTAGTATTGGTCAAAATATGCTGAAATATAAATATAAATTAGATATCTCTATTTTTTAAGGGGTAATTTAACTAYATAAAGTAAGTGTTCACTTTACACTTTTAATAAAAGCTCTTACAAATAGGAATATGTGTGAAAATATATTCTGATTTAGGTGATAGCGTCAGTGCTATCCTGGGTGCTCGTTTCTCTGTCCTGAGAATTCCTCATCTAAAACTGTTTGCTATTAATTTGCTTAACACCATCAAGGGATAATTATGTTATAATCCTCTGAGCTCTAGAATGGGCTTGAATCATGATGTAGATGAACAAGAAAAATAATATCATAATTGGAAGAGCTCTGTGATGAGCGGAGGGCCTGGGTTCTGTCCCTTTTCTTCAGTGCTGTTTCATACAGTTCACTGAATGACTTCCATGTGAAATGTGTGTGTGACCTCTGGAGGAGAGCCCAGAGCCCCTCTAGATCCTCTGGAGCTTGTCCCTAATGAGCTTCTTGCTGTGGCCCAGCCTCAGCCGGAGGAGCAGCCTAAAGCTTCTTCCCCTTCTCTGTCCCCCAGGCTGCTATTTAAGGGACAGATTTAGAGTGAGAATAAGGTGGATTTTACTCTCCCSAGACGCAGGAGAGGCCATAGCAGGGTTTTTCTGCTCTGTAGATAAAGATTGTCAGCTCTAGAAAAGAGGTCTCTTATCTCCCTACGCTCCGAATATCTACACTATCTCTGACTTTTTGTTTTGACTTAATTCAGTTGGTGTCTTCCATTGGTCTGTCACTGTTGGGAATTGACAGAACTGACTAAACCCTTAAAAATGTTGACACCCCCTTTCCTCTCCCTGGAAGTGGCTGAATGGCTCCCCTAGAACAACTGGGATTGTTTCTGAATGTGCTCAAGAACTTTGACTCATCAGTGGCTACATTTAGGCTTTTCTTGGATCTTCCAGCCCTTGGTAKAAGACAGCTTGATTTACTTTTAAAGCTGAGAAGCACAGTTCACATGTTGTGGACCAGAAGTTTGGGGTGAGGACTTCCCTGCCTGCATGTAGGATTGTGTCTGCACTGCTGCAGCATTTGACATGGGGTGTGCTCTTCATCTCAAGCAGGATGTCACAGTGAAGTAAGATCATTAGGAAATAAAGAATATGAGTGAAAATGATGAGTGAAGAGTTAATGGAGAGTAATCTTACACTGGCAGATTGAATGTTTCTTTCGGCCCTTCCCTGGAGTTAAAAATGCTTCTGGATAAGACAAAGTGGCATCAAGCCTACGGAGGGCAACAGTTTTCTCTGGGCTTTGCTGCAGATTAGAAMATCTTAAATAGACTTGATAGTTCAATTCTTGCCTCGTATGTAGTGTCAGAAGTGGGCACCAATTAAACCTCTCCTCCATTTCCTGGCTTACTCTTCTGGATTTTATTTCAAGATGAAAGTACTGTGTTCATCCGGTCAAAATAAAACTGAGTTAAAAAAAAAAGTGAATGTGTTTGTTTGCAAAATAGTTTTGAATTATCCCCCAAATCTGTTTTTTTGAATTACAGAGGGATGAGAATGGGAAAGTTATTTCTTAAAATGTGTTATAAAGGAGCTATCTTGTTGTCTCTTATAATGTATGTACAGATTAATGTGGATGTGTGAGTTGGAAGGTGAAGTGCATTTTATTGCTGAAGTGTGTTAATTAGATTTCCTCGTTGCAAAGCWTTCTGTAGAGTTTGAGTATAGCTGTAGTAGTTGCTACTGTTCATTTTGTCATAAAGAATTTGAGAGCAAGCAAACTAACTAGCATGTAAGCATTCATCATTCATATTGGAATTTTGTAATACTTTGAAAGAAACTGTTTAAGTTTACTTCACTTGTGTGTATAGTTGTAAAAGAAACAAGGACGTTTCTTTTACAACTATAGGCTTCATTTAAGACTTGCATTTTTGATTTAAGTGGGAAGAAGTAAAAAGTATATTAGCTACTTGAATGTATTGAATAACTATGTACGTGATGTTTCTGTCTCCGGATTCCAGTTTAAACAATTTGAAGCCTTTCTTAAAAACRCAGTGCTTGAAATAAAATGGACCATTTTTGTAATCATTGGCAAAGTTTTAATTTGTTTTAAGCCTTATTGTTGATTTAGAGCTTCTGCTCTCTTAAGGTTGATTAATTGCTTTTGCCAGTTGTGTTTGCAGTTCAGTATAATCTCAGGCAGACTATTGTATTTTTTTAGTCTAATCTTCCATTGACTTTTGTGTGTTTGTATGGGTTGTTAAATTTTGACTGCTAATAACTTAAGTATTTTAATAAACAAATAAATAAGATACAAAACAATAACAAACCCTGGCAAACCAAAATGAATACCAAGTAGTGCAAATTTATTTCATGAAACATGAAATATAAGCATTTCTGCACCTGCTAAAGACTCTGATRTGAAAGCTCTTGTGTTTGTGTGATATTATTTATTTAGAAAAAGAAGATGAACACATCCTGTTTTACCTTCAAATATCTTTTAATTTAAGGCAAATTTGGATAGAATTACGAATAATAGGCCCATCTCTTACACTGAATATTGTTAGTGAGTCTGTGCTTTTCCGGATATTTTCTAGTAGGGCTCAGTACTGTTTCTTTAATGGAGATCACTCTCAGTTATCTTGTCTGTATAATGGCTATAGTCACTTCATATGGAATTAAAAATATGATTTAGACCAGGAGACCCATGGCTCCTCTTTGACTTTACCATGTGACCTTTCAGGAGGAAGATAACAATTTGAATGCTTAAGTAAGTCACAGTAATGCAATGTGATCCTCACCATGTGGTTTTGTTCTCTCAGTGATAGTTAGCTTGGTTAACTTGGCTCAATCATTTTCATTAAGCTCATAATTTTCATTGAGAGAGTGGAATTTAGGCATCTTGCATATGATGCAGAGGAAGACATTGCTACAGTTGGTSTTATTTGACTGTGCTCTGCTTTTAGGAATAGAAATGAGGAATCCTGGTGCTTAACACTCCTCTGCTATCTCACAAATATTTATGTAGTTGACTTTTCAGTCRTGTGTATGTTCTCTCATGGTATGAGTTTGTCGTACACAAAGGAAAACACATCATTCACCTGCTGAAGTTGACAATATACAATTTTTTGCATACATATGTAATGGACAGGCAAGAGAGTTGTGAAATCTTAAGACGAACCAGACTAAAAATACATTGACATAGTAATAATAATAAAAAAGAAAAATAATCCTGTTGAAAGAGTGAAGAGGGGAGGGAAATCTGTGCTCTTCCTTGTTTTATAAAGGAGCCAGATTATGGTCTTCAAACTTCTGGGATTACAGTGAATTTTCTTTGCTGTAGAACTGTCAGAAAATACAAAGGTTATATCTATAAAGAGAACTTAACTTGCTTTCTAGCTCTCCAGAGTGCTTTAACTCATCCCATGCTCAGCTGTAAAAATCTCTAGCTCATGAAAATAGAGAGTATTGGGGTCCTAATGCTCCTGGATGGCTGGAGCCAGAGCCTTGGTAAGGCCCACGGTACCCCGTGTGCTGACAGCAGCTCGTGGGGGCTGATGATCGTGCAGCATGCTGAGAAATGCTCAGCGCTGGCAGCCCAAACCTTTTGTGCTGGTGTCCATTCTCACCTTTGCTTCGGAAAGTTTTCAAGAGTGTAGTTCTGAAAATTCACTATTTGTTTTTTCTTGCTAATGTTTTTTCAGTTTTCTTATATATAGTTGATCTTTGCTGCTAAATCTCTTCATTTAAAGTTGATCCTAATAATGGAGTGGATRATTCTAATAAAATATTCAAAGAAGGAGGATCCACCTAACTAGAGGCATACTGTGAAGCAAAGCAGCTGCATAAAACACAGTGGTAGTACGAGGAACCAGCACGTTTTTCTTGAAATCAYTGTGCAACAACGGAAACTGCTTTGTGTCAGCTGAAATGTCAGATATATCAGGAAAAAGTTAAAATGGAACCTGATATCTGTATGTAGCTAGACATTCAAGTAATTTGCTTAGGGATACAGTAGAAAATTAATCTTATGCTTGAAACAGGGAATAGTAGCCKGTGTTTATTATCTCTTCCCCCGTTTTCTTTCAGTACTTACTAATGCCCTTTGGTTAACTCCATTACACCTTTGTAAAACTTCTTGCAGAGCTCAGCTGCTTTAGCTTGTTTGCTGATATTAATATAATTAATAGGATATATGAAAAGTTGCTGAACTGTGTGTTGTAGGATCGGGTTTGTACGCAGATGTTGGGCAGTTGCAGACCTTCGTCCATGGCCACCACGTCGCGTTGGAGAGGATGGAGAGGATCAGCACGTGCTGATCCTTCTGTGCAGAAAGTGGGGTTGATAGTTTGTCAAAGGGTTAGAGGGATGTAAAAATAAAGTCATTTGCTAGTTTAGAGTTGTGCCTCCAATTTGCCCTTTTTGTATAGTTATGCTGCAGGAATAAAAATGTGAGAGAAATGCTATGTTTTTGGACACTGAAAGTCTTTAAAGATTATATTCCTAATTGGGAATTGAAATGATTTCTTATAGCAATGTGTTAAAAGATAAAGCTTTTCTTGCGTTTTCTTGTTATTGGTGACTGGAACTGCTTTATTTCCTCCAACAACTTCAGTTTTAGGATAAGATGGTGTTAAAATTTCAAGAAATTGCTTTTTATTTTTTGATAACTTGAAGGTATTGTGAATGTTAACTTGTTAGTTCTGTGAATGGGACATACGAAGTTGATGCAAAATTTTTAAAAAATGGAGAGTGAATATGTCAACTGATTCAATGAAAAACAAGTAACTAAGAAGATAAGAAATGATACTGAACAGTGTAGCTGGTGTGTGAGCCCATATCAAGTAAGACATCACATTGCAACAAGAACTGTAAGGGAATGCATCTGGAGATGATATTACAGGCTTTACTTTCAGGATTGAGATATCAAAACTAGAGAGGAGAGTTGTGACTCTGAAAAAAAGTGTGTATTTATGCTACCTGTTCAAATGAAAGTGGACCTTCCTGGGACTTTATATCCTTAGGTATATAAAATAGATCTTATGTAGGAGCAGTGGGTCTAGATGTTTCTGACTAAATTGTTTCATTCTTTCTTTTCCTTTTTTTTTTTGGCAAAAGTGTTCTTTTTAGATGTTCCCTGAAAATACTGATATACAAAAGAGAATTCTATGGAAAGGAGAAACTTTATGATAAAGGATTTTCAGTTTATCTCTTAAAGCTATAACAGGTCTATTAGGAGCAGAGCAGTTCTTAAAATTAAGAGTAGTTACTCAGAAGAACAAATTAGCAAGCACTTCAATGTAGATCTAGGAAACTTTAGGAAACCAACAAAATTTAAACTATRATTTAAGGATGTTTCTATTACATTTTCGAATTTGGTGAAGGAATTCTGTCAGCAGTCCTTTATAAGCAGGAAATGCATTAATGTTGTTTTGACCTCTCTGCTTTCCTTCTGAAAGAAACAGGAGGGTGCACAGTGTGCTTACTGACATAAAAATATTCATTAATTGTATGTTTGTACAGTGTTTTAGGGTGCCAGAAAGGGACTTGAATTCCACAGCCAGGTGCTACACAAGCACAGAACAACCCTGAGCCCCCAGCCCAAAAATAGGGTAATTAAAATATACAGATGGATACAACAGGTACAAACAAACAAGGAAACACAAAAAAAAAACCAAGGAGTCATCACAGCACATCAGTGAATAATCAGATTTCAAGTTTTCCATAGGTCTCCTGCCAAAGCAGTTTTAAAGAAATTAATCAGTTAGTCTTGTGGATGTACATAGATGTGTGAAGTGTCAACCTGAATAGTAAGTCTGAAGACACTTAATTGAAAAAATAACACATAGGTGATGGAAGCTGGCAGCCTGGGCCTAAAGGAGAAGGAGGTTTACCTCTAGATACAGAATGAGAGATGATAGGTAGGCTCTGACATGGAAGATAACTGATTAATATATAATGGGTTACTGGATTTATGTCAGGAGAGCGAGATTGCATTTGTCAAGAGTAGAACAAGAGATAGGAACAAGATATAAAACGAGCATGTTCTTGGGAGTGTTAGCTGTCTGGGTGAAGAGGAGAGCCATTCTTAAAGGAGGGTTTGTAAAGATGCTACAAAATTTACATGTAAAGCTTTGTAAATGTGCAAATCTGCAGGACCTGGATGGTCATTCTGAGGACTGAGATGCCCCCGTCAAAGATAACTCATAGATTATTGTTCTATAGACTATGACAGTGGTGCCAAGGAAAGAAGAGGGGGGAGTCCGTATTAGCCGTGGAGGTGAGACTGTTCACTCCCTGTCCTCTAGCTGCGCAGAATTTTGGCTCACAGCTAAATCTTAGTGGCATGACTTTAGTGATAGAAGTAAAATTACCTTCTCCAAGTGAGTAGCTGGTTTGTGGGTTCCAGAAATTGAAGAAGATCCCTATTTATCAGTTACCTTGTGGAAGGTCTTTCTGAAAATTCTTAAAATATTATTGTTCCTTGCTTTTCCCATGTTACTGGCAGCATTTTCTATCTAAGATTATGCTGAAAGTGTATGTCACCCTGTTGTTAATGAAGTACCATGGAAAATGAATATTAGTGCACATGTTTAGGTATGAGTATTTTAGGAGCCTGACTTGACTGACCTGCCTTTTTCTCCAGTTGTGAAAGCAGGAATGGTTCATGAACATCCTCCAAATTGGATGCCACTACAATCTTTGTCATGCAAACTATGTATGACATCTATCTTGTGTATATTTCCACCTATTCGGTGATTATTTTGGAAATGCTCAAGCAAATCATGCATGCCCCTCTGTGTATAGTTTCAAGGTATTTAATTTATTTATAAAACAAGCGGGATCAAGATGACAAAGAAGTTCCTCACTCTTTGGGAACAACCGAAACCAGCTTTATGGGCCAGTTCTGTTGGGTGGGAACCTAAGGGGTCCTGTGCTTCTGTGACCATCATCTTACTGCAAAAGGATGGTGTAGCATAATGTGGAGTAGATCTGAGTCACTCAACAATTGGACTGTTTTATTTTACTCAGACTGCTGCTAGAATGGAACAAATGCTTCACAGAAATTGAGGAGTGATTGTCTTTTTACTTCAGCCACTTGCATATTTAGTAAAGAAATTGACAGTTATTTTCTTTTAAGAATATACCCTTTTAAGGAATACCTTTCAGTATATTTCCATCTGAACTGTATCAGAAGTATCTGTGAAGTCCAGCTTTTTGCTTTCCCCGCAGCCTTCTCGCTCTGTGGACCCTTTGAGACCCCAGCAGAGGTGCCTGGGGACCTTGTGTGGGACTCTGAGCAKAGGAGCACAGAGCGTCGCTGTGCAGTTTCAGTGACTGCTGGATTATCACCCCCTTTCCAATTGTCCTTCTTTCAAGTTCTAAAAATTGTTCRTGAGATTTGTCTTTGCTTTTTAAGAAAGTCTTCATGAGCATGACCTGAGGTTTTACAGGAAATCTTGAAATAAAAGTAGTAATATTGTTATACATTCTCTCGCACTCAGCCACACATGCTATCACAGAAGTAGCCTTGAAGCTGTTTGAGTTTTACAGCAAAGAATGTTTCTTTTCRTATCAGGTAATCCGATCTGCTGATTTTTTCCCCCTTGGCTTTGAAAACATGCCTTTATATTAATAATCCTGCATTTTGTGATGAAAGTTTSTTGCTCTAATTGCTCTTTGGTATTCAGTAGCACTAAAAAAGGCTTTAAATTTTCCCTTTTTCTTTTTTTCTACTCTCAAATCTACTAGTGTATATTTTTATAGTTCACCATTAGTGGATGTATAATCTTTGTGTCTGCTTTTATTCTTGGCCACTGGGAGTTTTGCTACCAGCAATGAAAGACAACCTCCATGTTGTACTGTACAGTATAGATATTGTAAATTTTGGTCTTGCTTTCCATTGATCTGGTTTGCCATATGGGAATCATATTCAGCTGATCTTTATTTCCTGAGTCAGAAATTCTGTTTTACCCATCTTTGGGGCTTTCAGCATTTATTCTCAGTGGGCTGTCAGGTATTGCACATGAAAGCAGAGGTTCAAAGGCATATAAAGAAGGTTGAGGACTGAAATGTTTACTTAACACTGTCTTTTCTTTTTTTCTTTCTCTTTACAAACATTTGCCAGACTGAAGGACCAGCATGAAGTCTTAAAAATTTTAGACTTTTTATATTCTATTATGAACGTTTTATACACACGTAATTTTGTTGTAGCCTGGAATGAATGAGCTGTGAACTTGCTAGTGTATCAGCTTTTCCAGTAACAGTATTAACAGCATTGCAATTAGTTTTTTTAAGTTTATTGATTATTTTTCTCAGAGGTTTGATTTCCTTTCTCTTCTGTTTTTGTTTCTGGAACTCAGTAGCAGACTGCTGCCATTGTGTTATGAAGAAAACTTAAATGAGGACCCTGCAGTTTTTAATTAATACAAGTAACAATTTTAAAGTAAAGATAAGAAATCATCCTTTCTCTCTTTTGCAATGTCATTCAGTAGCCAAGTGAGAATTAATTTGTTTTTAATTTTGTTATTATTTGTACTTAATTTCTTGTAAAACAAAGAATTGCCTGAAATCCATCTTTCTTGCTTGCTTACTTTTTCTCTCTTTCTCTCTCATACCTTGATCTCCCACCRTATGTTCCTGAATGCTCAGTCCTTCACAGAACAGAAAACGTGGCATCATCTTTTTCTGAAGGTGCTTCAGATAAGAAAGCTGACTGAAAGATACCTCATTGCCAAAGTCGGAGTTAAAAGTAAAWTGATTATTATACCTGTTTACAAAGCACTCCTAGGACAGATTCGGAAATGTTGTCTGAATTAAAATTTGGAAAAATGATAAAATATCAGGAACTTTGTTAAGAAGCACTGTGAACATTTGTAAAACACTTATTTACACATATAAAAAATCCAAACTGTATTTTCAATGGCGTGTTACCTGAATGTTGAGTTTTCCGGTCATGCAGGACACTCCACCATCTTGTCAGGGAGCCAGTAATTTTTGTTATTCACACCCCTTGGCTTAGTACCCCTGCGGTGATACAACTGGATGTGAAGGTGTAGAAGTTGAAAATACTTAAGCAGTGTATCACCTTGGCTATCTTTAGCTAAATGCATCTGTCTTCTGATTTTTATCGGTGATATCCTCCCTGAATTTTGAAAGATGTTCGGTGTCTTGGTATTTATTTTCAGTGTTCTTGGCTCAGCTCCCCCTGAGCTCTGGAATGACGCCTGTGTTGGATCATTTGTACTTCTCAAGAATAGGGGAGCTCCCCTCTGTGGAAGCTTAAAGATCCTCTGTGCAAATTATGGAGTTTCTCAAGGGCCTTGGAGAAGGAGGAACTGAAGAGCAGACTGAATTCATCATATTTCATTTCTAAGGCAAATTCTTTTTCTTTACTATARAAGCACAGGAGTTTATATGTGCAGTCTCAGAAGAAACCAACTTTCCGATAGCCCCTAGGACACAATAACTTGACAGAATTAAAAAAGGAAAGGACTTTAACAAAACAGGAGACTCTTCTGCATGTTCTTGTTCCTTGTGGGAAGAGGATCAGAAGGCAAATACGTTGAAGTTGCAGTGTCAGAACATTTAGATTCTGTAATAATGACCATGGTTATATTGCAGCATAGCATAGCAGGGTTAAAGAGAGTGCTGTCTTTCAGTAGTTTTCACAGAAATAATGTTCATGAAGATCAGAAGCATATTATTAATTAACAGGAAGTAACCTCTTAGAAGCTGAATTATGTAGTTTGAGTTGAAATATATCTAATTATTAAAAGTAGTATGGAGGGAATTATTYTTGCATGGTGAATGTGGGCCTACTTGGCAGAAGCATTTGTGACATTTTTAAAATTACTCCAGATGCAAACTCTCATTTCAAATCCATATATTCATGTTGGGATACTGATTATAATCGTGGTAATGTAAATTTGTTACAGTGTTGTTTTCCTGAATTCACAGGGAATCTGAATCACTGACTCTGTATCTTTACTCCCTTTTCTTCTCTAGTCCCTTTTGAGGTACTCATTCTCAAATCTTAATGATAGTCGTTTGAATTCAGAGTTAATAATTGCATTTATGATATCTTTTGTGGCTTGGAAGGGGAGAATTATGATTGTCAGGAACCTCAGCAAGAAGAGGAGTAGAGAATGAATAAATGTAAGAAGGACAAATGGGAAAAGAAAAAAAAAACAGAATCAAGAGACATAAATATGGTAATTGTAAAGATGAGTGCATTTTTACTTCAATATTAAATATAGCAAGTAGATAGTGGAAGATGATTAAAAATACAGTTACTTCATTACAGGCCATTTTCCCTTCCATACTTTTGTTCAAAACATCTCACTCAGGTGAATGAAAAAGATTGATGGACGGTTATGGGCGATAGTTTGTGTTCCTATACTCGTGTGCCAGAGCGAGCGATCAGGAACCTGATGGTGTCTGTATGGGAACCATGATGAACACCACTTGCTTTCTTTTTCCTGCTCTGCATCCATGTTTAGCACAAGCCAGCAGCCCCACGTCTGCCCTCGGCACCCGTGAGCTGTTGTGCTCTTGCTGCACTCGCTGAGTGCTGGTTCCAGTCCCTTTGCCAAACCCCTGACTCCCCTTCGGCTTCTGAGTGTTGCAGGCTGGCGGCTGAGTTGAGTAAACTTCTGCTAATGAAAACAGATACAAAGTCACTGGGAGTCGTGAAAGCTTTTGCATTGACTTAAATCATGCACTAAGAATGTAGTATTATTAAAAAATGATATTGGATTATAATGAAAAGAACCTGCATATTTTAGTTAGTAACTTTCATCCATCTCTATGAATTTTGTTTAATTCTAGTAAAATAAAAGTGAATCCCCATTAAGTGTAATGAAATAAAATTAAGCTTTCCTTGACTTCCGTTCGTGTAGTCAGTCAGAACTATTATTTGAAATCTTATTGGGATAAATTTGTGTACGGAACAGCAGAATTCTTGTTTTTGCTGAGGGAATTCTCTTGGTAAGAAAACAGCAGACAAAGTCTATGTAGAAAAAGGTAATGCCTCWATATATAGGATTAGGCAATAGGGATGCTAAAAAAAGCTGTAGTTTTTWWAAAAAAATATGTTTTGAATTTGGATAGTTGATATTGCTGTATTTGTTGAAATATACGCCTCCTTGTTTGAAGATACTGTATTTCTTCACACATCAGTAAGTTATAATACTTTCACTAAAGCAGTTGTGGCCAACTCATGTTATACTTGAAACTTCTGTTAATATTTTGAGGAAAGAGGTAATTCATTTTTGTCTTGTTTCAGCGCAGTGAAAAAAAAAACCCTCATCTGTATTTTGGCTTTATTTTCTTTTTGCTTTAAAAAAAAAAAAAATCCCTGGGCTTTGTTATGCCAGATCATTACTAGCTTTACTTTCTACTGCATTTTATCATAATGCTCTTTGAGTATAAATAAACTCTGGTATGCTAAACCTAATAGCAATTAAACTGGAAGTGTTTGTGTTTCATCACCGTGAACTTCGCAGAAATGTTTCCATGACAACCTCCATGCTAGTTAAGGCAACCAGAGGTGATCAACAGTTTATATTTTTTTTCCCTCTTGTAAGAATGGAATTTGTGTTGACAGTTCTGGCCTTTAATGGCACTTTTGTACTGTGTGAAAGTATTTGTTTACTAGATCATATGCTGTTAACTGTCAGGCCGAGATAGAGTGACTGCTTTTGATAAAAGGGCTGCATTACATCTCTGAGTCTGTGAAGCTCTTGTACTTTAATTACTCACATCAGTACAAAAGTATCCATTTGCTTCACTACACTTAAGAATTAGACTTACTACTTCCAAAGCACTATTGGTAAGTTAATTGTGTCCTTTACGTTCTTTTTAGGAAAATGTTCGTCTAAAAGCTGTCTTGTAGTTTTAAATTTAAACTGTTGTGTTTACAGTGAAGATACAACACATGCCATGGTATGGGGTGAATCATAAGCCCTGTAATTATTTGCACTATGAATTATTTCTGAGGCCTGTTTCTGTATTTAGCTGGTGAAGGCTGTCTGGCTGTAAGCTGAAATACACTACTCAAGAACTCCGGTTAAGAGGAGCATCGCTTAAGCAGACATGCTTTTTCTATCAGCAGTTTTAAAAAATACATAACATGACTGTAATCATCTCTCTGAAGTTTAGTATCGTGATAACACAGTTAGACTGTTGTGTATGTTTAGTGGGAGTCAGTAGCTGGAGAGTTTTTAGAGTGAGAGTATTAGCTTTTAGTGAAATTTCTTTCTTCATAGAGGACTTTTTGTGAAGAATGTCTGGAAGTTCAGAGCAGCTAAGAACTGCTACTCTAGCACGTTCATTTACTACCAGCAGTAAGTTTGAGGGCATAACCTGCATGAGGTTGAACAGCTTGCATTTGTTGGGTCATAGTCAAGCTTGTACCAATTCATGGAGCCACATCTTCTAATGTCCTGAGTGCATGTGTGCACGTAGGAGAGGATCGATTGGTTTTGAATTTACATATATAAAATGTATATACATATATATGTATATTTACATATATACATATACATTTACATATAATGGAAATATTTAAAGAATACAGCATTGTCTTCTAAAATCTTGCTTTGAAATAACAAAAGTTTTGTCATAATAATCTATTTTGCAGGAGAGGACTGTATAGTGGTATTTATAAATAAAAGAAGTGATACACATTGCATGTCTTGCATGTTAAGATATTTATATRCAGGACTGCAGCTGACAGGACATGTAACCCTTTACACTGATTACTTAGAGAATGTTTATTATTTAAAGTAATGGTGCCATCACTTTCTCSAACTCTTAAGTGGCCTGTTGAAATTAATAGGGGTCAAGACTATGGCATCTGTGATTTTCTGCAAGTTTGTATGTAGATCCTGTTACTTTTACGCAGGGTGCTTGTCTGACTCTACTGAGGCAGGAACTGCTTATGTAATTGGTAAGAGATGAC
This sequence comes from Nothoprocta perdicaria, assembly GCF_003342845.1. Classification (NCBI taxonomy): domain Eukaryota; kingdom Metazoa; phylum Chordata; class Aves; order Tinamiformes; family Tinamidae; genus Nothoprocta; species Nothoprocta perdicaria. The sequence goes on along the minus strand of NW_020454372.1, from coordinate 2,004,176 downwards.
TTTAAGAGGACAGATGGAGGTCTTGAAGTTAGTTACCTAAATTCCCCAAGCTTCAGTCTGTAATGACCAAGTACTTCCCTCTAGATTATCAGTGTAAAATGCTGCCTTTAATCTAAAAGCCTTGCCTCATATTTGAGGATTTGCCATTGCTTTCTTTGTGTGGGAATGGTGGGATAATAGGGGTGAACCTTGCAGAGAAGGTGGTGAGCATAGGTACCTTCCAGTGCAAATCTGTGACCTGTCCTAGCTGGGGAGCTTAGTCCTGTTGCATGCACTCTGTAGTGATGTGTGTTCCGTGCACATGACTGCCAGCAGGTAACACCCTTCAAGCTCTTTCTTTGCTCACTTTGAAAGTAATTAGATATCAATTAAGTTGGTGGTGATRGTTTCAGTTCAGGTCAACTTGGTATTTCAGATCCGGTGCAAGTAACTGAGGTAAACAACCTATGCTAAGACTTAAAAGCTATTTCTCTGAGTGTGTACATGTATACAGTGCCAGAAAATAAAGTTCAAAACACCTCTGCAGATAAAAATGTGAGGGTTATTAGAATACTTTTATTTTAGTACTAAAAATCAAGCTTTATTTTCTTGATGGTCACTTACTTGTGAAAGATTGCTGAGTACTTCAGCATATAATACAAAGAACTCCATGCTCTTATTCCCCAAATCAATATTTAGAAAGACTAGTGTATTATCATGTCTGAAATAATACTGTGTAGATTGCAATAATTATGTTTTTTGTAACTGTGTGTAAAGCAGATTATCTATATCTGTGCTGTAACTCTGGGGACGTAACGCTAAAGAGTATTGAGGATAGTCATGAACTATGTGCTATTAGTCATAAAACACTTTTTCCCTAGGAAAAATGAATACATATTGGAAAAGCAGCAGAGATGGGCTGTGAGGATGGTCAGGAAATGGAAAGCTTATCTTTTAAGATGAGACTAAGAAAGTGACATACTTGGCTTAATGAAACAAAAACTGAGTGAAAAGATATGATTTCTYTTTCATATTTCTAAATATGTTAGGAACGTCGTTAGAACAAGTGAAAAAGGGCTGGAAGACAGAAAAAAAAAAGACTRTAAGAATTCAAATCATACGGAGAGAAAGGAGATTTTTAAAAGTTTAGGGGCTTCTCAAGAAAATCAGCATGATACATTGCTTTAGGTAGCAAAAGATGACACAGGGTGACTCGGAATGCTCCAGCCCATACTAAGCCCACATTTTTGCCTAATCAGATTTGTAAAACTTCTTTACTTGTTTGCCATGCAGTACTATGAGAACTTGTGAAGTCTAAGAGGAGCTTTACTAAATTATTTTGTTTCCATTCAAATATAGGTTTATTTCTTGGGTGGTTTCCTCAATCTGTTTTCAGATGAAATGCCTCCTTCAGTGTAATTAACAGTAATATTCTAGGACCTTGTCATCTCAGTTTTRATTTGTTATTTTATGTGTATAGGAGTACTACCCCTAAATTCTTCCTTTCTTCATCTTATTGTAGTTAGAGACAAGCTTTAACCAACTAAAATAGGTTCTGTTTTCTCTCTTTCTGGTATTTCTATGCAGCCAGAAAGGTTATGTGCTTATCACCATAGTCGTGACAGATAAATCTATATGCTTATCTAATTCATTTAAATATTCATTTATAGTCCTCTATTTTGTAACTGGAATTCCCACCTTTTTTCATCTTTTTTTTTTTTTTTCTTTTAAAGTCTTTTTTAAGTTCTTTGGGATCCTCAAAATTGAACACAGGTTACTCGAAGTAGTTCGTGTTACGTAAAGAAAAGAGTTAAATGACACCTGTTTAAAAAATAGCGCCATGAAATCATTTTTAGAATGATTCTCTCCATCTATTGTTGTTGTTTGATTTTGATTTTTTTTTTTTTTTTTAATGAATTGCATGAGTTTGGGGTGAGTGAYCTTTGTCTATGAGAGAGAACTATATATGACCACTGAGTAGAAGTCAATCATCGAATTGAAAACCAAAAGTAAGAAGGGAATTAAGAATCATGTTTCAACTGGCAATTATAAYATTTTGTTGGCTGATGCTACCAGGTATTAAATGTTTCTTGAACACATTTAATATAACTTGAAGAACAATTTCTTTTCTGTAGAGAGAGAGAGAGATAAGCATATTGTATAAACTAAAGAAAAGACTTTTGGAAATTCTGTTTTATGTTTTAGTGGGAATGAAAGTAAATATTTATAAAACATATGTTTATATGTAGAACATATCTCAATATGTAGATTATTTTTTAAATCGTGCCTGCTKGTATCTCTATTTTCTTCCATACTCAGGAATTGAATATGAAAGGTGGAATATAGTCACTACTATTTCAGCCACCACTATTGAAAGAGGGAAGTGTTCCCCTTGCAAATGTTATGCCATGCAAAATTCTCCTTTTTTTTTTTTTTTTTTTTTTTTTTTTTTTTTTTTTTTTTTTTTTTTTTTTTTTTTTTTTTTTTTTTTTTAGCGTATCTCCCTCTACACATCATCTTCCATGAAGACTTTTCTTCTTCTGTGACTTCTTCAAAGATACTGTTTGGTCCCATACTGACTTGATGATGAATTAATCATGATCTGCATGCCGTGTGTTTGTGAATATAAATTGGTACAAGTGCTTGTATTCTAGACAAGTGCTTCATTTATCCTTACATTCAACCTAGGTATCAAAGCTGAGCATGACACGGTTCTTTTTTGTCCTGACTGCATGGCTACCACTTTCTCACCAGCCATGACATGTATCAGTTCAGGATACCTCTGAACACTGTATCAGAAATAAAACTACTTTTGAGTAACCTATCCTGCACTTAGTCAGCAAAGAAGTCTGGTGGTGAAAGGAATCAGTTCCGGTTTGGCCTCCTAGTCTGTGACTCTACAAGTTAACCATTCTGGCCAGAGTTTGGGTTCAGTTTTGGCCTYTGCTCACAGAAGTCTGCCAGGCAGTGTTGCGCTTGGCTTAGGGGTCCATGCCCAGACTTGCAGAGGCCAGGGTTGTTAATGAGATTTTTGTGGAAGAAAATTTGTTCATACAAGCTGTGTTGTGCTTCTGGCTCCCAGGCCAGAGAATGGGTTCTAGCCTCTCATTTAATAGCATACACATAGCTATAGAAATCTCCACATCAGATGCCAGAAAGGTTTAATTGACTGCTAAGAAATTTTCTCCAGCACCCACTCAGCTGCTCCAAAGGTAGCACCCCCAAAACCCAAGTGTCAGTGCCATCAATGTTTGTATTTACAGTGCCCTGGTAGKGACAGTGTGTGCATCAAGCCAGTCTTGTCTCTATCCCCTCTACGTCTCTCTCTCTCCCTCCCTGTCTGTCAGATATATATTTGGTAAACTTCTGGAGCTGGCATTTTCCTTATTGTTTTGTTGTTGAGATCTCAGATGAGAGGTGTTTTTACTCTTGTCTCTGCTAGAGGAATACCCCTTAGATGCTACTACCACGTAGCAACTCTTCCTAGCAAAGACTGCAGTTCCTGTGTATTCTTGGCCTGTTCAACACGGTCTCCAAAGGAGGCAGACATCATTGGATCTCAGAGGCCATCCCGGTCTGTGGTCTTGCACTTACAAAGTACCCTGTCCTCTTGGAGTGAGGAGATCCATGAGACTCAGGAGGAGATTCAGAAATAAACATGATCACTTTTGTTTTCTTTTCCTTTCTGTATCTGGAATAAATATATAATCCCTGTGACGGTCACTCTACCACCCATGCTATACTGATAAGCCACCTTTTATGTCAGCTATCCAGATAGCATGGGATGCTTCCTTCTTTAAAATGTCTTCTTTGAATACCTTCAGTGAAGTCTCAGAAAAGATGACAGATATGGATCATTTCCCCAGCTCTTCTCTCCTGCCTCTCACCTTTATAGACAGCAAAGGCTCGCTAACCTCATCCCCAAAGGTCTTTGAGAGATTGATTTGTACCTGGGGCTATATTCTTTGCTTCTTTTGAAAAGGAAGTTCTTTCCTGTTTCCTGTTTGTGAGACTCTCATAAAAGAGTCTTCAAAGTCTCCTTGGCTCTGCCTAAGAAGAAAATGAATTCATGAATAGTCTACTAAATATTCCTATCAACTGGCAAGTGTTAAGGTTGTACTCCTAGTCATGCAGGACTCGCTTGTATTTCCAGATTAAAGAATGTTTTTTACTTTTCCTGGCAAAGTCCTGATGGGATCTCCTGGGAAATCCCTGGCAGTAGTATAAGGCATCTGAATCAAACTAGGTTGGGATGCTGCCCAGGAAGTTATTCCATCAACCTAAGTGTGATTCTTATTCTGGATAAAGTATTCCTTCTCAAATTCAGTATCTTGTGCAAGTTGCCCTTCCATATTTGCTTTCCTATCTAAATTTCTTTCTTTCCAAACAAAAACTTTTTTTTTTTTTAATAGCCCCTTCCACTTGGATGGACAGCATTTCAGGGATGTTGGCCTGAAGGTCTCTGYGTCAATAGTTTCAAGCTCGAAGAATGATACTTGAGAGAAGTTTTGTTGCCATTCCATTTCATTTGACATTGCTGAGAGATATTTTCATTGATAGGGATTTAATTTAGGCTTTATCAAAAGGTGTGAAACCTTTTACACCCTTCCCAGATAATGTCTTTAAATTCATTGGATTTGCTCTTCCTCGTTTAGCAAGGCAGGATGATACCTACCTTTTCCCTGTCCCTGTGCGTGTTGTGATACATGTACAGTCTTACAAGATGCATTTTCTCACAGGCAAGAACTAGAAACAGCTGCCTGTCCTCCAAGGTCTGATAATACAGAATTTTGGGAGTATGCCAAAGACTGCTTGAGTATTAGCACCTTATGTTTGAATGGTTCTCCTCATTAGGAGGGGTTCTAATAACAGAAAAATGTCCGGGAGAGACTGGTGAAATGGACMCTGTTCTTAGCCTGGTGTTCTGTCCGTCTAATCCAGACTTCTTTCCCACACAGTCTTAAGCATCTTCAGGGAGGCAGCCAAGATTTTGCTGAAATTTGATCATCTTCTTACCAGCCTATGCTTATCAACCTGTTCTTCAAATCCTTAAATTCCTTGAAAATCTGCTGAAGATTTTAAGAAGTCAAATCCACAGAAGGATTCTGGTACTTGGAATACCTAAGCTTCAAACTTTCATTGTCTGTTCACTGTTGCGCTTTTCATTATCATTCTTGGTTACAAGAATGTTCTTCTACAGATAGGTTGGTAGTTGCATATATACTCTCAGATAGTATTCTTTGGGGATTTTCACAAAGTGGTTTCTGCTAATGTATACTTGTCTGGAAATTATCTTAACTCTTTTCTTTAYCTTCTCTAAAGTCCCATAATTCTTCGATTGAGACTCTTCTTTACGAGACTCTTCTCAGCATCAGGTCTTTCTTTTTGTACAGACAGGATTAGTGTTTTCAGATGGTTCTGAAGATTTTTTGTGCCAGTAGTTGGTGGATACAAAGAAGTAGCTGTTTTCATGCAGAATCTTAAAACTGCAAATTGTGTCAGAGCCTTGTAGTAACCACAAAAATGAAATACATCGGATTTCTGGCACAAGTTGTATCTATACATCGCTATCAAATATCTAACGTGCTTTTTCATATAACAGCTTTGAAGTGCTACTTAAGTGAAGGACTCAGCATCTACCCCAAAATAAATGGTTGTAAGTTACTATTAGGCAACACTAGTGATGTGATTAGTTGGCTTGTGGTTTATCACTCAAAAGATAAAAGGCTGACTCACAGATTTGTTAGATACATAGTCCATAGATATGTCATTTGCCATCTTCCTGTCTTCCTCAATCATTCAGGACATCTGTGTTAAGATTTTGAAACTGGAAATGGACTGAGAATGCTTTTCCCATGCATACTCATATGAGAAGTATGAAGACACTAGTATACTAGTGAACTCTACAAATGTCATAAAGGTAAGATAAGATTGTTAGCATTAAACTCTTAAGCAAAGGTATTTCCATTTTCCCAAAGCAAATCTATAAGTTGACTACATGTCCTCAGAAATTCTCAGACTTAAAAAGGTTAGCTTGGTAGAACTTTTCCAAAAGGTTGAACTTTTTCAAAAGAATATCTGTTTTGACCAATAGAGGACATTTTAGAATGTCAGTTTGTTATTCTTCTGTTATGGTACCTTTTTTGGAGTTTATTATTCCCAGTGACACACAGAGATTTTGATGCAAATGCAGTAATTGGGAATTTTGATTTTCTCTTAGCTATTTGAGCAAGAATTCAATTCCTATTTTGTTTCTGCCTTCCCTTACAGATGTAATGCCAATAAGAGTTCTTTTTTCTTCTTTCCAGTTATTTAAAACACCCTGTAAATCTTCTATCAAGCAAAATATTATTTTACAACGTCTGAATGCCACAGCCTTMGTCTGTTCCAAGGACTTCATAAATACCAAACATGGTTGATTAATTCAGTGTACGAAGTGTTGCTATTGGAAAGAGGGGCATTCTATTGCTCAACATACCACAAAAGTCATGTTGTGGTTTTGCCAGCAGTGTGATCGTGATCATAAATTGGGTTAGTGTGCAGTGGTATATATAGTATCATTGGAAAAGGAATACTTTGGATGACTAAGACCTTCTATCCATGGTAGTTTTCAAAGGCTCGTAAAGGATTTTTTAAATTATCTTAAAGAAYAGAGGATAAACACAATTTTATTTATCTCTTTAACCCATATACTTAACAAGGTCATTCTGTCAGTGACAACAGACTTTTCCCGTACTGACTATTGAAATCTTGACCCCTTTATAGTCCTGAATTACCTAATCTGATCTCCTAGCTGAGCCTGCTTTGAGCAGTGGGGTTGGACTACAGACCTCCCTGTTGACCTTAATTATTATGTGATTATAGGACTGACCAAGTACTGTCTAAAATCCATAGCTTAGTTAAAAATCACTAAGTTGACTAGCAGACAATATGAGCCTTTCTTATGCTCCTTCCTGTTAGATGTATTTGCTGTTTTAACCTGAAAACAAAGGTATCCATCTTTTTTGTGGTTTGGTGAATTCTTCCTTTACCAATATTCTGGAGTTTACTTATCTTTATATGTTTTTATTTCTGTAAAGCAAAGAAAGTTGTGTAGCATGGGTGTGATATTGTCATTTTTTGCTGTGTATTTTTATGCTCTTTGTTGGGAGACTTGGTAACTCATTCTGCTGTGCAAATGACCTTGTGTACTAAGTACATGGGCTCATTGTAATCCACTTCTCTCTCTTGGTATGTCTACTTCTGATCTTTACTTGTGGCACAGCAGAAGTTTTAAGCATGGGCAAKGACTCAGTGCTGGAATGGTCTTGTGGCTGATGCATGTTTCAAATAATTGGCTTTGTGGGCCCTATAAATTGATTTTAATATTGAAATAATGATACATCTTTTTAAAGGGGCAACAGTTACTTGGAAAAGGCAGTCTGTAAAGCCGGAGGGGACCATTATGATCATCCAGTTGGATCTTCAGCATGGTAGTAGCTGTGGGACTTCTTGAATTAATTCCTATTTGAAGCAGAGTATATTTTTCATGGGAAAAAATCAACACTATTTTGAAATACTTCTAGTGACAGAGATGCTGTGACAGCTCTTGCTTCATAACTTGTTCTACTGGTTAATTATCGTCACTACTAAAAATTATTTTTGGTCTAAATTTGTCCAGCTTCAAATCCCTCATTAAAACTCTCGCTTGCTGTGTTGCCTAAAGAAAAGGTGCTAGTGGGCAGCYGGCTGCCGATAGCCAGGGCTCCCGCTTTCCGTGCTGCCCCAAATGGTGTCATTGTCTCCTTGCTGTCTCCCTCTGTACCCACCTGTTTTGTCTTGTGTCATATGTTTAGGTTTTCAGCATTCCCAGGCTGGGATTACTTACTTGTTCTGTTTATACAGTTCCTCATAGAGCGAGGTCTTTGTCCATGAGAGGTGCTCCTTGGCAATGAGCGTGTCATGAAGGCATAGAAGATTTAAAGAAATTTGAACTGTTGTTGATCTATGTTAATCGATTTTAAGCCTGTAAAGGACTRCTCTAATCTTAGGATAGGATTCTCTGTGAAAATGACTTCCTCAGATTAATTTCTGATTTAAGTCCAATAAACATTAGACTAAATCATATCTTTTAGAAAAGCATCTGATCATTTGCTCTTGGGAGGAGGAGAGTAGGGAAGTAAGAGGAGGAAAAAACTTCCATTGATGCAAAATCCATTAGAGCTCTTGGTAGCCAGTTATAGCCATTAACAATTCAGTGTTTGGTTATTTTCCCTAATTTCTATTCTGAGTTTGTCTTTCTTCAGGTTCTAGCCTCTGAGAATGTTGTTGGCACTTTTTTAGAAAAGTACAAGGAAGGATAAAATAGTATTGTCAATAGTCTGCTCTGCATTTGGGTACTTAGAGCCTGTGATGAAACCATTCTGTAATCCGGTCTTCAGTAAACATTGCAGATGTGCTTTTTCCTTGTYAGACTTATTTTCCAGAGATTTAATTATGCTTTAAGTGAGTTCTGTGAACTCTTCCCAATTTACTAGCATTCTGTTTGAATAGTCTGTTATCAGCATCAGTATAACTATTCCTTCGGCTTTAGTTTCAAAGATCTCTAGACCTTTGAGCACAGTTTATATTCAGGTGAATTACTACTGTAATTCTTTCAAAGTTACCATTCCTTGTTCCGTAACAGGAGCTACTTTATTTGTTGCTACATAGAGCCTACGTATACATACTTGTCCTTTCAGCAATTGCCTTTGCTTTGCATCATTTGGTGAACGTGGTGTACACACACACTGCATGCCATATACTCTTAATTAGCTATGCCATTCCTTCGTTCTTTGTCACTTTTATACTAAGTGTGTATTTTGTCCACAGAGGGATAGTGTTTATCTGCACAAATGTGATTATATGTTTTCAGCTCCAGACTGCATTAAAGATCTTGGAAGTAACGTGTTTTAAAATGCTTTGCCTGACTGTTAATCAGAGGCGTTTTCCATTTTTAGATTTTTTTTTCATATTTTAACAGTATTTGTTATTCCAAATAGGAGACTGTGTTCAGGTGAAGTATCTGATGACTCAGTACTGCATATGCTATATTTTATCCACCAAGCTTTACTTTTTAATTTAAATAGTTTGTGGTATTGTTTTATTATTTTGTGGTTTTGCTTCTGTATATTTATTTCACTGATTCTAAGGTATTCTAAGCTATTTTATTAGTGTTTTGAAGAGTGCAAACTCCCTTTATGAACTCCCCCAGGTCTATTTTAGTAGATAGTGGCTTCTCATAGCAGTCCTACTAAAATATGTAAAATTGCTTGTTTAAAAAAATTTTTTTTTTGACTTTCAAACTCTTATTTTTTTTAGAGTGCATAAATATCATGTATTCATATACCACAAACTTATGTACACACACTTCAAAATCTTTAAAAAAAAAAGGTGGGGGGAAAACCGTTCTGGCTGTTGTTGATAACTCCAGCAGGTGCAGCTGAAGGTCTGCTGCAGAGATGAGCATAGGGAAAAGGCCGGGCTGCAAAGACAGACCATTGCTAGGTTGTTGCATGTGGCCACTGTTGACTGGCACCACAGGAGGAAAAGTATCTCAGATTTGTCCTGGCCAAGAGTTTATGAGCAATTGGCAGCCCTAACTACACAGCAAGATGAAATAACATCTTCTACATAGGTTTCTACTTCCTGTATTTGTGTCTTGTCTGGAAAGGTAGAGGCTGAGTTTGGAGCATTGGAGGAGAAGAGCTGGAGAAGAGTTGCACTTTTTTGGGGGGAAGAGTATTTAGAGCTGGTCCATCTTGACTTCTCTACCTCTTAGACCAGAAGAACCAAGCCAAAACAAAAAGAGATCAAACTTCTTCAAGCTATGGAAAGAATAATGCTTTGCAGAGGCTGCAGTGCCTTACAAAATAGGTTTAGTAGTTGGGAACACAAGTTTTTATGTAGGAATTGTTGGAATACAGTTTTGCATTTAGCAATACAAAATAATGTTTTGAGTACTTTAGTAAACCCCTTTTGGTGTGTGAAACAAAATGACATATTCTTGTCACGTTGTACGAATAAAACTTGGTTGATGTAGGTCTGCCAAATAGACTGTTACATTTTGATAAGGAGGACTTTGATAAGGATTTTAAATCATTTAAACTATGCTAAATTTCAGTGAGCTCCATATAACATTTTGAATTTAATATGTTGTTAATTATAGCATTGAAAAAGTTCTTTCTGGCAAACATGGAACTCTGGACATTGGGAAGAAAAAGAAAAATTCTGTAAACAGTTCTTTGGAAAAAAATGTTTTTCAAACTTCATCAATTTAAAGAATATGTTTATATTTAAGAGGAGACCTTATAGGATGAGCTGATAATTAGTCTTATAGATTGAAAATACAGGACATGTATTTTCCCCGTTATTTTTATATGCAATGTCAGCAGCGAGAAGAATGAACCCAGAAGACCAGATTCCTTACTTCTGAACACCAAGACAAAAACCACATTGCCCTAGAAAGTTCCAAGCTTCAAATAAATATCTCTGCTATCCATCAAAGCAACCTGCAATTTAAAAATAATACTAGAAATAATGCAAAATCAGACCTCTTGTAATGAATTATTCATGTGGTCTAATTTAGCTATATCTTTACTATCATAGTTGAGAAACTATTCTCTTTAACTAGCACCATTTTTCAACATAATAACATCAACAATAATGAGCAGGCATTACTCCTTTGTGAAGTGATACAGGATGACATTAGGATTATGCTATTCTGCCGCTTTATTTTTAATCTGATAGAACCCTAAAGCTTCTGTATTTTTGTTTTCAAATAGGAAAATTTTTGGTTTTCTTTGACTTTTTAAAGCAGTTCTAACTCAGTCATTTACTTAAGGTTTTCTAGGACTTTTGTTTTGAATAAGACAATTTTTATGACTTGATATGAAAGTTTCCTCCTAGGTCTAATCACTAAACACCAATTCAGTGATTAAAATTTAACAAAGTGAAGAAATGCAAGAAGAATATTTATGTGAAAAAGAAAAATTTAGGGACAAATAAAATAATGTAATAGGCCGTGAATTTAGAGCCATATGCTTCTACAATTTGACAGTCAGTTAACATCTGAAATGAAAATATGAATACAAGGTCTTACCACTGCGAAGTTTCTAGACATTTGTCCCGTCATAGCATTTCATAATGCCATTTACCTGCATACCCCTAGTAAGCATATTTACATACCATCAAGTAGTATTTAAGAAATCTGTTTCCAGTTTGTATAATTTCCTTTATAAAGGCTTTTGCTCATGTTACCACTTGTTAAACTTTTTGAGCTGATTGTGCTGCAAAGTTCTTAGCAGAAGCTATTTGCATTAAGGAGGCAAAAACAAGCAAACAAGCAAACAAAAAACAAACCTTGCTTAAAATGCAACAGTGACTGTCACCTCACCATGCTTAAGGTGTGGTAAGAAAAGGTATGCTCAGTATGTCTCCTCAAGATCTATCTTTTCTCCCATCAGTATGTAAGATAGTCAAACCTTGTCAAAGGCTGGGTAATGACTGACTGGATCTCTTCCTTCTGCACCAAGGGAGAGATGAGGGATCATGATAACTAGTTCTTCTTCAAGGATTTATTTAGATAGTTGCAGGCTCCATTAGGGTTCCCCTTCACTATGGCCTGATTCATAGGCATCCACATCCTAAACTTTGAGGTCGTTTTAGAGCCAGACTTCTGCTACCTAGCATTCTTCTGCCACCAGGAGGACTTGCCAAGACACATCAAATTCCACGGACTGTGGACTTTTTCTGTATCCAACTCAGCTCATCTCTAGAAGCAGTTGTTGTGTCGGAGAAGAGTGAACCTTTGAGGTTTGGTTACCTGGATCTTAAGACCTTTGAGTGGGGAAGTAAGCTGTTCATTTGCCTCATTGAAATTGAATGTTGTAAATGCTGCCCTTTCAGACATCCTTCTCATGGTCATGTGCTTTATCTGCAGATGACTGTTGTGTTATATGCTGGGTGTCTGACAGGCAGTTGCAACGCAGCCCAGAAGTGGATTTTACAGAGGATATTTACAAGAAAGGATGTTTTGCATTCATACATCTGAAATCCCTGTTAAATATAGATTTTGGCAGCATTCTCCTGGCTTTTCAGTAGAAGATCTGCAAATTTTAATATCCTAGGATCTGTATTTTCATATAGTTAGAAATTTGATCCATTGCAAAAAACTTATTTTGTTCTTCGATTTTAATTATGTTCATTCCAAGGTCTGTTTGTGTTTGTCCTGTCTGTAGGTCTTGAAGTTTTAAGCATGGTAGTTACAGCCTTTTTTTAGAAAAAACTTTTGTCTCTGTATTGTCTCTGTATCTTTTTTATCTTTTAGTTTGGCAGTTGGTGGATTGATAAAGGCTTCCATAAAGGGTGCAAAACCTGAATCTCTTCAAATGGCTTAGTCTTCAAGCACCTAGGTCCCAGGGTGAACACTTGAATCAAATATTATATTACTGAAACCCTTGGGATCTCTGGAGAAACTATTAACCCTCAGTTCAAGCTCTCTCTTTTATTTGTGAACAGATCCTACTCTGTGTTTTCCTTATCTGATATTTCATTTCTCAGCCAGCCTCTGTGATACCTCATGACACACATCACCTAACATTAAATATTGTCAACTCCGAGTGTTCTGTCGCTTCTTATCCTTTCAGTAAGCTGGTTGCTATTCCTCAAAACACGGTAAGCTCCGGGTAACAGGACAGTACTCCTCCAGTTCCCTTCCCCTTCCATAGAGTGATGTCTAGAACATCCCTTTTGGGCTGGGGACCCCAGAGGATAAGTTTCATCATCAAAGGACTAAGGCCTGTGAAGAATTATGAGCTTCACATTGATGTGCTGGAACCTTTCCGCTCACATCCACTCAAAGTTTTAGTTATCTGGCTTCTGTCCTTCCTCCTTTGAGGTTTGTCAGACGCCCTTTGGGATGCTTTGTTCTGTCCAGTGAGTGGGCTGATATTCCCCTCGCATTACACATTCACGTGGGACCTTTGAAACCTCTCACTGTCTGCTCAGTTCTTCCCATGACAATCTTTGTGCCATTCCATGACAAGAAGAGTGCTAAAAAATAATACTCCTGTCTTCCATATACATTTATTTAAAAGGAGAAAATGCATAGGTTTCTTCATTTGAGTCTGCAATCTTGATCAAGCCCTTCCTTCCAGAGCTCAAGTAATTGTTGAGTGACCATGTGGAACTACATCCATATCTGCAGTGGGCATTATATGGTGTTGGAGACTCTGATGACTAATGGAGTTGCTATTTGCATGGTGTCAGTCACAGTGTGAATTGTCATTCCACTGAAAAGTGAAATGCACTTACTAATAACTGAAATTATTGCTCATCTTTATCTGCCTTTGTTTTTGTTATCTTTCCTGTCCTATATTCTTTGAAGTTTTTCTCTATTTCTCTATGATTGAGACAGAACTAAAAAAACATCTGGAATGCACTTTCTCATCTCACTCTCTCCTCATCAGTGTTGAACCTCTATTGGTCCTACAAARGAGAAAATGCCTCCACTCCCAAGGAATACAGCATTTCTCACAATGTGAAAATACATTATATGGATTTACAGGTGGATTACATGTCTGAAAAATTGCATTGGCTAGTAAGTAACCTTTTTTAGCATTCTCCAGATTATTCTTGAAAACACAAAGCCTGCACACTTTGTGTGCCACACTTAGGTGGCAAAGTGTAAGYGTTATTTCTAGAGCACAGCACTGCAGCTCAGGAAGGTGCAGTGTACACTGTGTACTAGCACAATTTCAGCCCAGGGTGCCCTTTGATAATTAACGCTGCTGCCATTTCTGGTGGAATTTCTCTGTGTGTCAGCATCAGCACCAAAGAGCAGAGAGAGGAAAGAAAATGTATAGAGTCCCTGATGAATACTGCTCTCCCCTGTGATAACAGGATGGCAGCAGTAAAGAGAGTCTGGGAGAGAATTGTAGTGCTCCCTTTCCCATTTCTCTTCCCCTTTCTGTGTAGGGCGATACATGGAGTCCAAAGAAAGAAAGTGGCTACTGTTCTTCCTTACTTAAAAAAAATTCTATACATGATACGAACTGAAAACAGTAACTACAAGGCATTTCAGTCAATAAATAAAATGCTAGTATTTAAATRGATGAAGAAAGTAGGCTTCTTGTGTCCTTCAATAGGAAATAAATATTCTGCCTCTCAGTAGACAGAATATTCTGTGACAGCTATTTCAGGCCTCATATGACTTCTGGTTCTCAAATCAATTTGTCCTGCCCTGCCTTCTCTTCAGCTGGTGAGTTTGATCTGCTATTGAGGGACTGTATTTGCTGGCTCTTGTGGTTTTTTTTCATTGCTGCTGTTTTCAGTTGATTTGTTTCTTATGTCAGCACAGGAGAATTGCCAATACTACTTTGAATGTCCTCAAGCAAAAAAAAAAAAAAAAAAAAAAAAAAAAAATTTAATACAA
>NW_020454372.1:1908312-1989716 GCF_003342845.1 Nothoprocta perdicaria | reverse complement strand
TTGATTTTCTTATGTATCTTCTATTCTTTTTGAAGGCCTGGTCCTTAGGGTTAGGGGTGACATATGACCTTGACACTGATGTTATAATGGTAAATTGATCATCTGCCAATCATTTTCCATTTGAAATTTAACATGAATTTGTATATGGATATTCTTAATTCTCTTTGCTCAACTGTAAACTGTGAGCAGTTTCATACAAGAGACTGACTCATGAAAATGAGTAAAAAGGCAGTATTATTGTTGAGCATTAAAAAAGAGGACCATTAAATGGAAGAGCATAGAAGTGATGGTTCCACTTGGTAACCTGATCACATAGCACAGAGTTAAAATATTTTATGCTTACTGGAGTACATCTTTTCTCTATTTCCTTTAACATTATATATGTTCCGCTCTCTAGCGGAGAAGATCTGAGCTAAATTTTTAAATGTTTCTTAACATGTCTTAAGTAAATGAAACTAGTTAGGAAATTACAGAGAATGTTATGGACTGGAATCTAAGCACGCTGAGGTATGTCTTTCTGGATACTGGAAAATCTCTGGAAGGCTACAGAAATACTTCTAGGTAACTGTAAAACCTGCAGAGATTTAACATTGGACCAAATGGAATAAAATAAAATAGAATTCGGATTTCAACCGAGTGGCTGTATATATCTTCACTTGTTCAGTCGCTCCTACTTATTTTTTTAACTGGTGTGTCAGGATTCTGTGTTCACAGCAATCTCTTTTCCAGAATATGCATCCTATGGGAAGGGGTGGGATCTCATGAAGGTAAGCTGCTCTGGGAAATCCACTCAGAGTGCTCTCATTTTTGCTTTCTTTTATCCTAAGTATTACCTGATACTAACACTCAAATGGACGTGTAGGGAAAAGGGAGGAGGTGAGAGGAAGAAGAGAGGAAGAGCGGAGGAGGTGAGAGGAAAAAACAGTCTTGCAAAAAGTGCTTACCTTTTGCACCACTACAGTACTTTTAAGTTAAAATGTTCCCTCTTTATAAAAGGCATTCGTAAGTTGTTTCAGTACTCTTAAAGGCTAACAAAATGATATAACATTCTCAAGATAGTACAAAACATAATCAAACCCTATTAAAAAAATTAACAGTGTAGCCGTGATGTTTGATTCGTTGCCAGTTTTCTGTAGACATCCTACAYGGTGAGTCTGGATGCGGTATTTAGGACTGTGGATGACCTTTACAGTACTGTGCTTAGGTTGGGCTTGCATATTTTCCTTCTTTCATGCTTTTTCTTGGGTTTCTCTGTCACTCCTTTTGACTGGTAACAGAAGGAGATTCTTTTTTTTATGACAAAGCTCTACATTTTTTCTGTCTCAGACCCAGTTACTTGGAGAGCACTATAAATATCACCCTTCAGAATCAGATTGGGATAGTGAAATAAGTCTGAAGTCAGTTATTTTAAACAGTGTTATTTGAAACTTTTAAGAACACATGTAAAATTCATAGACATATGTTAAGTTGTCATTATTTATGTTATTTTGCAGAACATTGTTCATAGATTTAAGATTTCAGACATACATTTTTGAGCTTTGTTCCAATAAGAGATAAGATTTCTTTTTTTTTTTTTTGAGACATGAACTGTTTGTAGAGTTACATGGGATGTGGGAAAGCTGATCCARGACTGCTTGTAATAACATTTTAAAGACTGGTAACACCGCAGTATATCTCAATTTCACGTGTATTATTGATCTAATCTAGAAGGTTATGACCTATAAAAAATATATTCTTGCAAGAGAACTGACATATTTTTAAATTCTTTTGGCTTGTAATAAAACCCCCCATAGAACTTCTTGCCATAGCTGTGAAATTTTTTACATCAGAAGACCTGTGACTACTGGATACTGTGTATGGCAAAAAAAAGAGAAATTTTAAGGGGTTTGGAAAAGGTACTCCCTTTGCATTAAATATTGTACCTTACATTTCCTTGGCATTCTTGTGCTCTTGTCTCCTGCAGCTACCTATAAACTCTAGTACTTCAATGCTATCTCATTTTTCTATTTCTGTTGTGGATGTCTTTGTTCAGTAGGAACCTGTAGTGTTCCTTCATCCTATTAAATATAAAGATAAAGAATATGAACTGAAGGAATGAAAGCAAGAAAGCTGCAGTTTGTATCAGGTGAAAAGTAGTCTTCTTTCTGAAGGAGCTATAAAAGCCTGAGCAGAATTTGAAGGAACTGGAGCTAGAAAAGAAATACAAAGAATTGTGAAAGGGAGAATCTCAGATATACTTCTGTAATTTAAAATAATTGAAAAAATACATATGACAAATAAGAAATAGAAAATGTAAAAAGTGAGATTACTTTCATGAGAAATGTAGGAAGATTTGGAATTTTTCAGTAGAGGGCAAATTGAAAAATTCTATATTGAACAGCTTAGCCTAATTTCCTTACATCCACTCCYGTATTTCTTAGACTGCTAAAACATTTCAGCATGCTAAATTAATAAACTTAATTGAAGCTTTTTTTGATTGATTGTTTCCCTGCTGATTGTGCCTGTTCTGAAACAGTCCAACAATGGTCCAGTTTGGAGCAATAGGAACTGTTTCGCTGAAGAGACTAGCGTAGGGAAGATGTCATGAAAGACTGTGCCCAACCCACTTGACCTGTCATAGAATTGCCCCTTTCGTCACAGTGCTGTTGTGCTAAGGTCTGGTATTATAACTGGGTTTAGGGAGGTTTTTTTTTTTTATTTTAGGATTTCAGAAGTATAACCGTGTAGGACTATTGCATGGTAAGAGAAATTCTATGGAGTTCTRGTATGATGAAGTATAAAATTTGGACTATTTCCCCTGGAGAATCTGGACAAAAATTCTCTAATCTGGGATAAGAGTGTAAGGCATTGAAGTTTACATGAATCACTAATGTCGACATACTAGATTTTGAATTTTCCATAATACATATAAAACCATATTTGAGTTCAGAACAGTATGTTACCTTTTCCAGATGCTGGGTGTCACAGAGAAACCTTGTTTACTGGGCATCATAGATAGCATTTTTAATAGTGAAGCAGCTCAGTTGTCAAGAGAACAAGGAAAATGCTTCTCTTAAGAGCTATAGATATTTGCTGTGTCTGAAAAAGAAAAAAAGTCCTATGCTTTCCTGTGAGTATAGAGAACCAGAATGTAAACATTCCAGTTCACAACTGGGCAAGTTGCGTGTAAGCAGTTTAGTGCTCTCTAGATCTGGACAGGTCAGTCTTCAGCAGATTTCTAGGCAAAGCACAGTATGCAATTTCCTTTATAATACTGTGGCTTGCACTTGGCAGTGTGTTCATTTAGTTGACAGAAGATCATTCTTGGCTGTTATCCTTCCTTAGAKGTTGGTTGCTGTATTTCACATTTGAACTGGGAGGTCTATATTACAAGTCCTGTATTCTGAGATACTTGCAAAGCCTTTATAACAAGAATCCTTACTAAATCTGAGTTAGCAAGTTGTCTTGAAAATCTGTTAAAGTTGCATTGAATGAGATTTAACTCAGTAATTCATTTAATCTCAGTATTGTTGTATGACTGTTTTTCTTTTAGCACCCTTTCTTTAGACTCACATTTTCCAGTGATGTCTGTCTGTCTGTCTGTCTGTCTGTCTCTCTCTCTCTCTCTCTCTCTTTCTCTCATGTTCATAATTTAGTCTCGCCCACCTCTCTTCTGCTGAGACATTTGGCCATTACAACTTAGAAGATAACCTTTACCTAACATCTACCTGGGCACCTTGTTTGCAATTTGTTTTCCGAATTTGTGTGTTGAAATACCATCTTTCTGCCCATGTTACAGCTCTTACTTTCATAAAGAGCACTGCTTTTTTTTCATACACATATTACCATGATTTAAGAGTTCTCACTGTAGGGCTGGTGTTTTGGTATTAGTAGCCTTCATACACAGCAGANTTTTTTTTTTTTTTTTTTTTTTTCCTCCTTTGGATTTGCTTTAACTCAAGCTGAAAGTGAGCACAACACTAGATTATGTATAACTGTATTTGAATCTCCTAGATAAGTCCAAGACTAGCCATTTTGTTGGACATGTGACAGCTATTTCAGGCAGAGGAGCCTCTGAAGGCCCCAAGGCTTTCTAGGTCTTGTCTTAGCCATTGGATGAGGGTGGGAGAAGGGTAAATCTGGGCTTGCTCAACCCAAATTAGAGGCTGACTCACCATCTGTAGCTAGTGCTCAGGCTGCTGGGTCGTTAATGCTCGGACTTCATCGGTCCTGTCTGCCCTACCTTGTTCTTATGTATRTGGGCTTGCATCTTCTCTTGTGCTGAATCTGGGAGTCATTAGGCATGTCTGTGAATGAAATTAGCTCAGTAAAACAGCAGAAAAACAACTTAGCAAGTCATTATATGCTTTTTGACATTTCAGTGAATTGTCTCRTAGAGGGGTCTGAAACCATTGTAGATGGCATAAGGTGAGTAATGGGAGCCTGTGGCTGGCAGAGAGAGGCAGGGGGAGAGGGAAGATGGGGGTGAGTATTCCCTTGCAGCAGTTACATCTGATTTCCCCATTGCATGAAACAGTCCTGCAAAGGTTGATTGACCTTCAAAGTTCACCTACATAATTATGATGGTCACTCTACCCCSGAGGACAGCATTCTTGTCAAGTGTGCAGTGTGAGGGTGACCCTATTCAAAAAAATCTAAATGAAAGACTTGGTAATAGCTAGCTGAGTTGGAGGCATATGAAACCTGGAGTTATGGCAGCTTTCTCAAAGCCAGCGTGACATTTATGTACAGTCTGGAACTCATCTGAGATAGGGAGATTTTGTATAATTTTGTCTGGGTAGCCRCATTTCATATTTATTTTAAGTCTTTTTGACTGAGGAGCAATCACTTCATTAGTTCCTTCCAAACTGTTTCACTGGAATGCACATYTTAGCAAGTGATGAGTATTTCAGTCTCAGGGCTTCTCCCATTTCTTGACCATGCACAGTATGACGCTGCAGGACCTACCCCTTTACTTTCAGTGTAATTGCACTCTGTCCCTATTCTCTATGCTACAGTTGGGATGGTACATTTTTTCCATAAGTTTGTATATGATGCATATCACCACAGTATCTGAGTAGCCATATTAATGGTGTCTCTAAATTAAAGATTTGCTATCCTATGCATTTTGTGAAATATTATATACAAACTACTCAAAACACTGTACTTACTTTCTACTTATGAAGGCTTTATCTCTATTGGATGTAAACAAGTCATATCCACCCACCTATTTTTTTTTCTTTCAATGTCAAGGTTTTTTTCCTAAAAAAGAAGAGCAGGCATTTTGCTTCTTAAAACAGGCAGTTTGATCAAATGTTTACTTATACAAATTAACTTTTTTTTTTTTTTTTTTTTTTTTTTTTTTTTTTTTTTGTAAAATCGCAAATTAAGTAGATTCTGAAGTCAGTACAAGACTGCAATTTTGATATGGGGAGATCAAATGATTTCAGGACTCACTATCTCTTTATAGTAGTGACAGCACTGAGTTGTTAACTGGCTATATATGAGTGAAGTTCTACTGAACAGTGTTGTGTTACAATAAAAGTAACAKACAATAGTAGATGATCTGCCATTTGAGGAGATTTTGTTTTTAAATTATTTATTTCCAAAATCAGATCCCCGAATTCTAAAACTGTAATGACTTTAATATTTCAAGTAAGGCTTTTTATTTTTAGTAACAGCAAGGAATATTTAAAGAACCACTGACTTTTTTTTTTTAACTTTACACATTTTAATAATAATAACTTTAAAATATTATGATTAATATATAGATTGATTGTACCTTTTGCAATTCAGTTATTTAAAGGGACTCATCCCAGTGTGCAGGACTTACCCTGCCATGTAGTGACAGCTGTGGGAAGAGAAAGGGCAAAACCACCTTCAGGGTATCAGATTTTGATTTAGGAACTTCCTAAGGAAAAGAAAATAGTTAGAGGAAGGACAAGAGAAACACAAAGAGTACATCTCCACAGATTCGCATTTTCTTGTAGTATTTCCAAGTTTAGCAAAACACTTCTGTTTTTCTTGTGTTGTGGGCACTGCTTGACACTACTGTAGAGTTGAGTGGGCTGAAATGATACAAAGGGATGCAAGGGAGTAGTCAAGACTACTCCTTCACTGGGGAGGCACAAATGTGTGATTTGTATTTCTAASTTTGCTCAAGACTAAACGAAGTTTGGTGCACCTCAGTGAAAAAAATAATAGTAGTTTTCTATATAGCCTGCATCATTGCTCCTGTAAAGAAAGTCAAAATATGGGTTGTGAGCCATCTGGAGGCTGGCTTATTTGGAAGGACAAGAAGAAAGGTGCATGTAAGAAGATACCATGGAATTATTTAAAATAACTTCTTGGTTTATAGAGTTTGAATGGAATTGAAAATTAATCAATTATTCTAGGATGTTACTTGATTGATTTATTCATGTCTGTTTTCACCTAGCTGTGTATTGTGATATTGATATTGTTGAAGACTTCATGGGACAGTTGTCTTTAAAAAAAAGAAATTGAGGATGGGATATTCTCAGAGTGTGCAGGCTTTAAAACTTTTACTACATATCCAAATTCCTGGGTGGCTCTTGGAAAGGAACATTTCCTCACGTAGAAGTTTCTTCCCAGTAGGTGCCATGCTGTTATAAATTTAACTGACCCTAGGAGTGTTAGTCTTTGAGAGCATATAAGAATAGGATTTATGGTTCTGAGTTAATAAAATATGCTGATGCCACTGTAAGCCCTATTTAGATAGACAGCAGTAATCTCTGTTGAGCAGTATGAAACCGTCTGTCTCTAAGTAGTGGAAACCTAATAGTTCACAGCAAGGTTGTACCACATTCAGAGATGATAAAAATGTGTCTGAAGTCAGAGGAGTTTTAGCTGTGAGGTTTTATTTTCTTGTATAATTATATTCTTTTTCTGGTGTTAATATTGCAGATTCTGTCAAGTAAACAATACACCTAAGGTGCACAAAGAAAGAGGGGCTGTTTAAAGTTCATATCCTAACTTATTTTTGTTATGTTAGCACAAGAAACAATATCTTTCTAAATATTTTTCTAAATGTTGAGCATGAATCTAAAGCATACATAATAGTTAAACACAGAATATGCTGCGTATATATAAAAGACTTTCAAATAAATAATAAGATACACTTAGAAGGCTAAGTTAAAATTGGCCTATTGTCTATTTTGTATTGTAGATTATAAAAATATATTTTAAAGTTTTTATTATTTGTGAAAAGAGTTCATAGAATTTTATGTTTGGAAAAAAATATGAATTTCTAATTTTTATTTTGTTTGAAATATTTGACATTTACATATGTGGCTGTATTTACATATGTTGCATTTTCATTATAGCTAATCTTCTTGAAACTTGGTTGTCAGATGCCTTAAGCAGTACTATAAAATTGGGACAAATAAAGTATTTTGCAACCTTGGAATTTATTTGCAAATAAATAACATGGTGTAATTGTATTTTCCCACTTTTAAAGATTTCCACTCTGAAATTAAACACAACTTTATTATGAGAACAGCTGTGTGTAAGCAATACAGAAAAATACACTTTAATGGGAGATTAATATTTGCAAGTTCATTACTTGATACCTTTTTTAATGTAAATTATGAATAATACAGACTTTATGTGCTGCAGACATACAGATTACCTCTGTATGCTACTTAATAAATTAAGTAAACAAGTCTGTGTGAAGAAGAAACCATTCTGTATGCATTATGAGGCATATTTCTCTTAACAGAAAGTAACATTTTTCAATATTAGGTTTAAATAATTTCTATATTATTTGAGAGGAAACCAGAATAAGAAATAATTTATTTGGCAAGTATTATGTTTTTATATGGTCCATAAATACATGGTGCCCGTATGTACTGGGCACACATCTTTTTGTTTGTTTGGGGCTTTTTAGAAAATATATAAATTTCTTTCCACCACAAATTCGTAGCTTTTGATTTTATTCAAATGATGAGTGTTATAGCTAAATTTAATTAATTGTGTTTCATTCTGTATATGAAACAGCTAACTTTACTAGTACACTTARTAAATTTATAGAATCCTATGTTAATAATCACTTAATTTAAATGGTCCAAAATAGAGGAAAAAAAACCATATAACTATATAAGTAATGCTTTGTGACATACTAATTGTATAACTTGGCCTACTATGTGAAGTTGAAGTTTTTTTCATATCACAGCTGAATTTTTAAATTTTTGAAGTGTTCACTCAGATTGTACAGCACTTATAAGAACACCCAACATTTTTCTTTCTTTAAATTTTATTTAGTAGCATACTCCCTCTTGTGATTCATTGATTCAGTCGCTAAATTCATCCATGTAGGTCCTTTCTAGTGCCGCTTCACCAAGAGGGCAGGTGAGAATGATGAGCTTTCCTGGGAGCTCTGTGGTAGCTGCCAACTGCCAAGTTAGAAGTTGCTCCAAGATGCTTACATAATTTCTTTTCAATAAACGTGTACTTAGAAATGTCTCACACTTTTTTTCTTAYAGATCCTTAGTTTTGGAGAAAGCCCTTGTACTTACTTGAATGCTAAAACTCAAGCTTCCGAAAGAGCCGTCACTGAATAGGAGGATTTTTTCTTAGTCGTCTCTTTACCCATTCTGTCCCTTGCCCTTTCCCATTTAGCCCTGCCTTGGTTCTTCGTGTCCATCATGTGCTCAGGGACACCAACCTTTCAGTTTGCATTTAAGTATCAGAGGGTTGATAGTTTTGTTGTCTTTATTTTTCTTACAAATCTCTCTCCCATTTTGAAAAGCCTCGGAGTACATGGAAGTTTTTTTTTTTTTTTTWAWKKTTWMYWRRWTTTTYYKKWMMWTTTTTTTTTTCCTGTGCATTTGCATAGTTTGTTTTAACTGTATTGAAGTCTTCTACTTTTCATGATTTCCTGGCACCAAATTTCTTTAAAACTTACGGTGATGCTTTAAAGTCTGGCTGATGGATGAGGGTGGCCATGTGCTTGTTACTGTGTTTGTAAGTCAAAGCTGCAGTATCAGATCGTGAAATACAGAAGTTGGTCAGATGAAGCCAAGAGAAACTATATGAGCTCACCAAGGAATAAAGTAGTTCTAAGGGTCACKTCATGGGAATATCTATGCTGGGCTTCATGTCAAAAAAGGGAAGACTTCCCAAGCCCTTTCCAGAGCACTGTTGTCAGACCTGACAGCAGGATTTATCAGGCCCATCTCCACCTTTTTGCTGACTCTTTCTCATCCTTGCTCATCACGTAAGCCATGTTGTGTAGGGAGCCTGCCGGGACTTCAGCTCTGGCCAGGAGAGGGGTGTTTGCCTCCCTGAGTGGTGGGAGCGCGTGGTGGGATGTCCATCTCCTCCCACCGGTGACCAGCAGGAGCTGCCCGAGGGATCAGCCACCAGCAGCATTGAGCAGTTTAGACAGGGAAGACACGGAGTTATAGGGAGGAAATAAGCCTTATAAATGCTGCCTGCTGCACATCCTTGGTTTGCATACACTTGTACAGAGGAGTCAGGAAGTAGGATGAGGGTTATCATAATTTTGACACAAACACTTAAACAGCTAATCTGTTTCTGAACGGTGATGTTTTTAATCTCAAGCCTCTTTACACGGCTGAGCTGTTCTTTTTCTAACTTGACTTTGTTTTATACGGGAAATATTTCTGATCAGATTGCTTAAGCTCTGAGCTGTCATGTAAATACATCCTGTCAAGTATATAATACACATTTTAAAATTTGTCTAAATATTTATGCTCTTGAGGGGATCACTGCAGCTCTCAGCAGACAGTTACAACCCAGTGAGTAAATAACTTGCATGTCTTTTTTTTTAAAGTCTGCATTGTTTTTGCAATAAATCGTAGCTATTTAAACGATGACTTGAATCTCTCAAATTTCTGCAAGATAGTCACTTAAGAAAAAATTACAACTGTCTTTTAGGAGTATATACAATGCATATATATTGTATGTGTGCATATGTAGATATATGTATACATATATATATAGAGAGAGAAACACTTTATTCTAAAAGTGAAAGACAAAAACCTCAAGCAAATAAAATGTATATAAAATTGCAGCATTTAAAATTATAGTCAGAAATGCTGTAAAGCATCTGTCCTGATTCATTAATCTTACTTACAGTATGTATTCCATGAATTGTTTTTCTCATTTTACTGTTTTTCCTGCTTGGAATATGGTGATAACACCCATGGTTAAAAACATCCTTAAAAAGCATAAAAAAGCTTCTTTTTTCTTTTTTAATTAAATGAAGTTTTATGGCACAAAAAAAAATAAAAAAGAGTCTTCATTCATTTTCAGCAAATGAGCTATATTTTTCCAGAAGTCTGTGAACAGGAAAATTATTAATGGTGTATTTTGGAATGTAGTTAGTTTGTAATCAATGAGAGTTACAGTGACAGTAATTGATACCAGTCRTAAGATTACTATAGAGACACAATAATTCAGAAACTATTCAACAGTAAGAAAAGATCTTCCAGTTGAAACTGGTGCAAGTATGTGTTGGGCTATAGTCTATATACGACATAATAAATTGTAGTATCTTTTCTTTCTGTTTTGTACAATACTGAAGTATATCCAGAGAAAGTAAATTTGTGATTTTAACATCTTTTGACAAGCACATTAGACTGCAGAAAGAGCATCCAAGTTGGGGCTTGGGGCATATGGTGCTACCTTCTGCTAGCATAGCTCCAAAACAAGTCACTGTGTTCACCGAAGGGTCATGTTCAGACATTCAGGTTCATTCCTTTGGTCTGGGGGAGAAAAAACAGTTCCTTTTCATAAGGAAAAAATTAGAACATAAAACAAAAGCCTCACTTCTCTGCAATACATTATGCAGGGGACACCGAGATATTCTGCAGTGTTTTTCTGTCTGTCATTTTTTTTCAAGGCATTGAAGAAAGACTTCAGAGAAGTTAAGCTAAACAAAAATTGTATTGGTTAATAACCCACAAGCTAAACAATGCTGTAGCCTGTTAATCCTCAAATTAAGCTATGTAAAGACTTACAGATATTTTTTTATTCTAAAAAGAGACGTAGTACTATTTAGAAAAAAGAAACAGGTTTATTTCATGATGATGAAATATTTTAAATTTAGTACATTCAGAGCATTATTGAAGTGCTTGCTGCTTAGATAAATAACAACTCACTAAGTTTTCACATTTTCCTAGGTTGTCTTGTTTTATTTAGATCTAAAGATTGGTATTTATGATAGATAATCCAAGTGTTGAGTATCTTGGGAATTCAACATATGGATGGGGCTACGGGAGGAATTAGTTATACGAGATTTGTTGACCAGCTTTTAATTCAGATTGTCATTTTTAACACACGGCAGTGCAGATGGTGAAGTTTTGACTGTCCGTCAGAGCCCGAATACCTTAGGGACAGCTGTTGCTGATAAATCTTTTTTTACATGCTTTAGGTCAAGAGTAGTCAAACCTGTTACAGCACCTGCTTTTACATATGCAAATCTGTTGTTTTGTCATTTCATTAAACCAGGAAAGGTAGTGGTCTCTTGTGGCTGCAAGTGCGCCTGGAACAGAGCCCACATGAAATGAAATCCAGCAAAAAGACAAGCACGGTTGCAGCCGCATAGCCATGGGATGTTGCTTCTGTTTTGGGGCTTTGTTTCTGGAAGACTGCCTGTAATTTGGAAGGAGGGGAGAAAGACGAGTATATGTTTGGAGGCAAGAAGAAAAGGGAAGGTGTTTGCTGTCATTGACTGTAGGATAGTTTGTGAAGTTTGACRTGCCCAGAAGCTAATGGATGCCATGTGGGGCTACCATACACTGCATACCTCAGTTTTCATCATCTGGTAAGCCTGCAGCGTGATCTCCGGGCGCTGGAGCATACAACATGTCTACTTCGGTTTGGAGCTGATTGATCCACAGTACAGAACACGCTTGTGGGATCTTCGCTTGCTATAGAATAACATAAATGATTGAAACGCTTTCTTAAGGAAGAAAAGTATCATTTGTTTATATATTTTAGTGCCTAGTAAAAATTGCTGTCAAACAGTAACACGCTGGATAATAGTTGACAGTTTTGCTGCATGAGGTTATGTATGGGTTGTGGAAACTCTTAAACTGTTTAGATTTTTCTAATGTATTGGATATATATGTGGAGAACAGAAATCATGAGGAAGAAACTTCTTTCCTTGTTTATTGCACTTTGCAAATGGGCTTGTGGCATGTGATAGAAGGATTATTTTTTAAGCAAACTGACAGAAGATTTTATCCTACACTGCCGTAGATTGCTGTGGGGGAGAAAGGGAAGTAGTAAAATTGATGAACAAATGTTGCATGCTGTCATTTTCGATTACGTTGTTTCAGCATGAAGTWGTTGCTAATTTTTTTAAGATATGGTAAAATTTTGATACTGCAGTATTTACTGTGTTAATTATTCCATTCCCAGGCTAGTTTGTCAACAGTATCCTAACCAAGCCACAAGCAAAAAACGTGTCTTAAAAATTTTATAGAGAAAAAAAAAATACTGCCCTGACCTTTTAACCTTGTCGACTGTGTTTTCCCATTCTGACACTATGCATTATTTTTGCAAAGGTTGGAAGTTTAACTCTTCAAGGAACCAGATATCATTTTTATTGGGATATTAATTCTGGTAGGTGCTAATCTCATCAAGATTTGCAGACATTTTCCTTCATAGGCCATTCTGATTTGTAGCTTTTTCTTTTCACAGCAGTATTAAATACCAAACCTTCTCTGATATGGAAGTTCATTAGAGATATGTCTTTGATGGCAGCCCTTTCAGGGCTTCAGTTTCAAATACCTTGATGTAAAGCTTAAGAAGCCATTGTGTTGTAAGCCCTCCTTGATGTGTCTTATTTAGATCTGCATAGTAAATCAAGGAAAGTAAATAACAAGGCAGCAGATGGAAGCATGGAGATAAGGCCAGTGAACAATTGTATTTGTATTTTGTTATGATGTTGACAGGAGCTAAAATTCACTAATCTAGTTCAACTGATCTGCATTTCAAAGAAATCTCATTTAGCAGCAACTTGAAGGTTTGGAGGATAAAGTTCTTTTATTGCAGCTTTTATTGCATTCTTTGCTAATTTATCTGGTCAAGATTTAGCCTTGCTTACTTAAAGCAGCAAGCATGTTACAAGGAGTCTTAAATACTACGAAAGCATTAATGTCTAGACTATGAACCGAAGGTAATTACATATCCAGCAGTGAATAGGCTATCTTTAGGAAATACTGTTGTCCAAATGGAATTGCAAGAGAAATGTGGATAAGCTATTTTTCCCTGTCTGTTTTCTCTTAAGTGTTTTTTTATTATTATTATTTTATTTTCTTATTTAAGGGGAGGTAATGAATACATAAATAAGTCTAAAATTATTAAATTTAAAAATTATGTTTTGGACTGTGGATTCAGTCACTGAATACTTGTCTGCTCTGTTTACAAATTGGTAGCTGATACTAAGCTTTCATTTAAAATGATCTTTTGATAACTATTAAAAGGTGCACAATAGATGCACCTAGAGCATGAACCTAGAGCATGTTTAAATGTATGCCTCAGATGACACAGACAATGTGTATTTGAATTATGTACTATACATTAGAAAAAGTACAGCAATGTCCTCTAGAAAAAAATTAGTTAATATATTTTAAATATTTTTWAAAAATCAAGTATGATTRAAATGAAGTGTGATTTAAAGTAGAATTTAGTAGAACTGTATTTTAAAAAAATGTTTTTTATATATTCAATCTTGGGGAACAGGCTTAGGTTCTTGCTTTGATTTTGTTTTCATTTTCTAATAGAATACTAATAATGAGCCATGTAGACTATTGATCACAAGTGCGTGCCTACCTAGGTAAGCATACAGTAATATGGCAAGCATGCCAGATCAGTTTTCAAAAGTGATTTAAAGCTTCAGGCACATACCACAGCTCTAATAATAGGACCCAGCCATACAAACCAAAACCATCAGCTGCTGCATTTTAATGTCCCTGTCACAGGGGTGCTGTAATGGAGCACTTGTTCCATGCTATACCTTGCAGACTGCATTTCCATCTGATCCATAATGCAGACCCTTCTCCATAGGCTGGGAAAGGGTAGAGCTGAAAACAGCTGGGGATGGCAGCATTTGGAAGGCTTCAGCTGTGTTTGATACCTTTTAACTGGAGGAGTCAAATTAGACTGTACTAGCCTAATTAGATGGTGGTCTAGTAGATGCTTTTTGGAGTCGTGCTGGCTTCAGTGCCTTTGGATTCCTTCTGCTCATGACTACAGATGTGAAGATGCTCATACCGCGCTTTGGATCTGCAAGGTGAACTCTTACCAAGTTGACAATAACTTGTGTTTTGCCAGTTCACTTCCACTGTAGACTAGTTCCCTAGGGTGCTTGACTATGTAGCTCTATGAGCAGCTGTTCGGGCACAGCTTGGCAGCAGTGCTGGGAAGTGGACTGCTGATCTGCTAGAAGAGTTATCTCAGACTATACCCCAAAATCCTCAGGATGAGCTTCCACAGAAGTGCAATGCAACCCTACATCATTACCATCTGTCCTGCATTAATCCCTGGCCCCATCTTCCTACTCCTTCCATGCACCAGAAGCGATGACTCTGGTTTGTCTTTGGCCAAAAATGGATCACTTTCTGTGGTGGGACTGTTCAAATAGTTTGGCTCCCATATGTGTCTTACCTTGCAATTGCATAAATACCCAAGGCAACCCAAGAAAGCTGTGGGAGTAGTCTGCAGGGAAAGCTGATAAAGGAGAAGAAAGTTAGGCCTGCTTCAGCCCCAGTTTAGATTATTCTGCTTTGTTCTGTAGCTGTATTCTGCTTGAAAATTTTGCAGTTATCCCCCAGACCATTTTATGCTCTACATCTATAAACTGAAATATGCAATACAAAGAGCAGTTATACGAAAGATGTGACTTGCACTGCYTTGTGAAATAAATACATGCCAGCCAATGCAATGAAGACAATAAAGTGAATCAGACCCACTTAGAAAACTCCACAGTATATCTCAGTGTTTTACTGAGTCCTAATCTGCCCAAGTTCAGAAGGCAGTTTTTGAATTTGAAGATGTCACAGGGAGATCATCCTCCTAACTTCCCCCCCCCCCAGTTGTGGTCAGGTAGGTCCATATGAGCAAGTCCTTTCTGTACTAATCATATTTCATATAAAAGGTAAATTATCCTCTACTCCACTTGGCTAGCTGTGTTTTCCTACCATCCTGCCCCAATTCCCAGAGTTTAACAATCCATAACCTGTTTTTTGAAGCTCATCCCCAAGTACCTTTAGCCCCAGCAATGCTGACCATCGTTACATCCAGCCTAAACCCTTCCCACATCTGTACACCGCCTAGGGTGACAAGGGCACATCCTGGTTGTCATTGAATGCTTGCCTCTTGTGCTCCTGTCCCTCCTGGCGCAAAGCAAGGATTCCGTTCTTCATATGATGACCAGAGGGGAGAGAATTTTCAGCAGAAGGATGAACGGGGGGCGACAGAAGGAAAAAAGGAGGAAGAGAAGAGGAAAAAGAAATGGTGAAATACAGTTTTCTCTAATTTCATCTTTTACTCCACAGATGCCCTTTATACATCCACTGCAGTAGTGTAGAAGTATTGTATGTAAAGAGTGGTGTTCCCTCAGATAATCAGGATCATCAGGAAAGCGTGATGCATTAAAAARCGAAGCCTGAATTCACCTGTAGCCCTCTTGGCACCAGTTTAGTCTTGTCGGCACCGGGACCAATTGCAAAGCCCTCCCGTGCGACATTGGCACTSTGACCTTGCGTTTGTCAAATCACACCACATTGCCCAGCTTTTGTTTTCTTTCGATCCCGCTGTGTTGGCTGATGCTGAAAGGAGAATTCAGCAGGCAGAGCTGTAGGTAATTCTGTCAGAGAAAATAGGTAGTCCTGTTGTTTTGGGGTCTGCCGAAGAAAAGTAGTCCCAGCCGTACTGCCACAAGAACTGTTACCTGAGAGTACTACCTACTGTCTGCTCAGCCTCTATAGGCTTGAATGCCAATTTTTTACCAGCTCTTGCATCTCAGAGAGACTGACTGAGTTGGGCCTGTTCAGCTTGGAGAAGAGAAGGCTGAGAGGGGATCTGATTAACATGTGTAAGTTCATGAAGGGAGAATGTAGGGAGGAAGGCACCAAGCTCTTCTCATTGGTGGCCAGTGAYAGDWCAAGGGGTAATGGGTACAAGCTGAAACACAGGCAGTTCCATCTCCAGGTGAGGAAGAACTTCTTTCATGTGAGGGTGGCAGAGCCCTGGAACAGGCCGCCCAGGGAGGTTGTGGAGTCTCCTTCTCTGGAGATCTTCCAAACCCGCCTGGATGCCGCCCTGTGCCCCATGCTCGGGGTGTCCCTGCTTGAGCGGGAGGGTTGGACTAGATGATCTCTAGAGGTCCCTTCCAACCTTTAAGAGTCTGTGATTCTGTGATCTGATTGTCCCAAAAGCCATCATTGTGTTTTTGTTGGCAGATTGGCTGTTAAGATAGTAAACCCGTGTCATTTACGATCTATACTCTTTTAAGTATAGAATTTACTTTGGCATGGTAAACAGATAATCCATGAGAGGAGTTTCATATGAGTCTGTCTCCTTAGGATTTCACTTAAGGTGCTACTTGTGGCCAATATTTTTAAAATCTTAAATAAAGATCTGAAATAAAATCTGCAGAAAAATGTGAGAATTATGTCTAGATTTTAAAATAATTCAAATTTTAGTGGGTGTTTTAAGATCCTGCCAGAGATGTGTATGAACATAGAAACGAAATGTTATTATCTTAATGGCACTGATCTCTGGCTTCTAAAAATGGATAGACTGTTTCACCTGTTACCATATTGCMTTTTTTTCCCTTTCTATTTCCCTTTGAAAAAATATGTAAGAGAAAGGAAGTATCATGTCAAATCCATTTTTTTTTTTGAAATTTTCCCTAAGTTCCAAAGAAATCAAATACCTTCATTCAGTTTTACAGCAGAAGATTTAGAGAAGTGTGCAACGTAATGCCTTCACTTTAATTCTTTACATTCCGATTGATTGATTCTTATGCCATTTGCAAACTGGGCAATGATGGCAGAGATTGGATTTGAGGCTCCTTGCCACAGATATATTTGTGTCTTTTCTTGTTCTGCATTAAGACAACTTTTCTAAAAAAAGCCTAACAGAGGTTACAAATATTACTCAGTTCTTGTTTGGCACTGCATGCAGTTCTTTACAGTTAGCATTATGGGGATAATACAGGATCTCAGACAGAGTTTAGATTGCTTTTGTGCTAGACAACTTATAATGCCATCCTAAAAAATTTATTTTTTAAATAGGTGCTAGAAGTAGTAAGTGCTAGAAGGAAGAACTTGACTAAAATCTTGCTCTAAGTTAGTAGTACATGGGTCTTTGATCCATGCTTTGTGATCTGTGCTGTCCAATGAATTTTGTTTCCACTTTAGCTACTTGAGCTGCAGGGCAAACATAATGGCAAACAGAGTAGCAGCCTCTTCTCTTCTGCGAGTTGTAGAAGTGATGAGAGAGAATAGACAGAACACCAAATGTACTTTGATCCAATATATCATGCTGGCCAAAAAATCAAAGATATCTGTAATCCAGATTGCCCATTGTTGTGTCTAGAAAGAATGCAAATAAATATGCCTACGCATAGATACAGAGAAAACTTCTTGATGTATGTGTGAAATGTTAAGGCATCAATTCATACATTTCATAAAAGGGCTTTGGTTGCATAGTTTGGTCTGAACAAAGTTATTTTTGTCTTTTTTTTTTTTTTTTTTTTTTTTCTGTACATCGTAAGGGCTTCTTCATACAATGTTCCAGTGCATAAATCTCAATATATGCTTAGTTCACAGACCCAAAGCTCTGTTTCCCAATGCATAGTTCCATTTATGTTTACTGTCATCAAGATGATAGAATGGGCTGGATATATTCCTTTGGCATATCTGGTAGATATGGATAGAATTAATTAACTTTTTTTTTTTTTTTTNAAAAATGACATGCCTTTCTATGACAGCAAAGTCTTTGTTCCTAGTGTCAGTCATTCACTTTCCACCGGTTCAGAAGACATCCCTGAAGGAATTTTAATTGATCTGCACTTAACCAAAATATAGCAAAAACACTGCTGTATCCTAGACATGAAAAGAAAAGAGGAGATATTGGAATACAAAGTATATGATTGTTAAGATTTGCTTTGAGGGGAAACTTGGGACATAGACATGCTGACCAGCATTTATTTAAATTTTGAACTGCATGGGAACATATGAGTGAAGTCGCAGACTACGCATGAAACTAGTAAACAGCTTTAGAAGCAAACCTTTGCTTTTTAGGCCTCTGCACTAGCTACTTTGAAACTRCGGATTGGGGAGACAAAGGCTTTGCAGTAAAACTTTGCTTCCTCGTTTGTTTTTCTGTGATTCTGCTGTTTTGGAAAATACATTTCTAGGGAAGTGTTTTAGAAAAGCATTAAATGTAGTAAAAGGAGGAGAACCATGGAAATTCAATTTGCAGTTCCATAGGATCAAGCCTGCACTAAAATGTAAATACAGCTAGTCTACCTGTTTACCTGATGCCCAAATATTGTATGCCTTGTGTGGATATAAGAATTTATTCAAGTAGTGCTGTTGTAAATGAATATATAAGGAGACAAGACTGACCATACTCATTCCAAATAGTAGTTGACCTAGGTGCTACTCTTGTCTCCATTAATGACTTTCTTCCAAGAAAATATCTACTACCCTTTGAATTCCTAAAAACCTGCTGAATCTACAGCATATTTGGAAGAAGACCAGGGGTTGGTTACTTGTTTTGTGGAAATCAATCTCATGTTTTTTTTGTTTCAGTCCTGATTTTTACTGCAGTTCTTGAGTTCAGMGAGTCGGGGAACAGCTTATCTCTGTTCAACCTCTCTGTCATATTCAGGCTTTTGTATCCTTCAGTCACATCTTCCCTTCATTTGTCTCTGTTCCTGGGTAGTCGCAGCATATTGAATTGTTGCTCTTATGGAAGCCATTCTCAGCCTTTGATTATGTATGTTTTCTTTCTCTGGATCTTTTCTAGTTCTGTTGTGTTCTTTTATTGAGATGAGGGTACCTGATCTGAACAAGACTGTTCAGGATGGGGACTAGTACAGTGATAAGCAGTGTTTTATGTTTAGTTCTTTAGTGCTTTGCCAGTTATTCTTAATATTTGAATTTCTCTTTTGACAATGACTATCCTGTTTCACAGGACTATCCACTGAAAAGCCATGGTTTGCTTTCTGAGTAATAAGATGTAATGCAAGAGAGAACAGTGTTGTGTAATTCAGAAATTGTAATTGTTATGAATCACAAGAATAGAGTAGATGACTGCTTTACATTCTTGGTATTAAGAAAGAAAGATGTAAAAGATTTTGGGGATTTCTTGTACGRTATGCAGTGCATGTATGCAAAACCACAGCCCTCTAAATGTGCTTGTGTATTTTAAAGAAGTGATTGTAATAGCTTTCTATAGAACACAAAAAGAAGGGCTTGCACTTACTGCTTTCTTTTCTCTTTTTATTCTTAGATAATTTTAAGTGAAAGTTAAGGATCTTCTGTTCTTAACTGTCATAAAAGTGAAAGACAGTTCTGGAAGGAAGAGCAGTTTGAGCAAGAGGACAGTTCGTTTGTACAACACAAGAAGGTGACTAGGAGACTCCAAAGAAATGTAAGTAAGTAGTTTATAATGGAGCTCTAATTAGCACTGTTTCTCCTATGGACTTAAATGCTTTGTAGGAGGAATATATACACCACATCATTGAATTATACAATTTGTAAGTGTTTATACTTATAAACATATAGTTTATGAAAAAATATAGAGAACATACAGAAAATACGTACTGCTGTGCTTGCATAATGGTAAAATATACTAGAAGTCTTTTTTTGTACAGCGTTTTTTTAGGAAGATAAAATGCTGAAAAGATCATAAACATATTTTACTACCATGTTGTATGCATATACATCAGTGTTAATTTAGATATGGGGAAACTCAGTATCTAAATCTAAATGAGTTATGCTAGATTCTGCTTATACTCTGGAGAAGGGTAGGCATCTCCAGAGGCTAATTCCACTCCACCCTAAAATTAATGCCTGGGGAATTTGATATTACTCTTTGCATAGCTCACGTCTCTCCATTGGCAGCTTAGCTTTAGACTCTGTGTTCAGTGGACACATTTCACTGCTTTGCCTGTGTAAGAAGCAATTCCAGCTTCTCTCCCCCCTCTCTCCCTATTTGCTCCTCTCCCTCAGTGTGGATACCTTTTTGTGTGGCTRTATGACAAAAACATGTAGAGGACGGATCTGGCTGAAAACGACCGCTTGTTTGTATGGTTGTGTGTTCAGCTGGATTTATCCCAGCCTTCTAATATCCAAATGTCTYGGCTGGTACCCAGGGGAATGGGATTGGAATTTAGCAGCTAAAGGTGATATGGCAAACTAATTTCTTTGGTGGCAGTGCTGGCTTCTGTAGCCTGAAGTGCTTGGTGAGTCTAAGGTACCTATCTTGCAGGTATTTTCAGGGCCCTGCCATTTATATGAATGGAAAACTTTGAGTGAACTTTTAATTATTATTTAGTAAGGAGATACTGCTTTGTTGTGTATTTCACAGGGTGGTAAATACAGGGTTTTTAACTTTTTTTTGTGAATTAGAATTTAGGTCTCCAAAWCTGGGAAATGGTCACAAATGATTAGTAAGCAAATAGTCACCTCATGATACTTTATAGTAAAAACACAATACTATATAATCCATAGCTCTTTCTGAATCTTAAAAACACTGGCCTGATTTTGTATATCACACGATGGTGATACATGATTAGTGCTGGACTAATTTAGACACAGGATATTTTCCTCATCAGAATAGTAAAATAGTAAATACCTAATGAGGAGGAAGAAAGAAGACAGGGCCAAAAAGTAGTGCCCAGCGACGGGAAGAGGAGCAATGAGCAYAGATTGAAATACAGGGAATTCTGCTTAAATTTAAGAGAAAAGATGTTTATTGTGATAATGGAACAGGCTGCCAGAGGGGTTGCAGAGTCTCCATCCTTGGAGATACTCAAAAAGAACATGGATTCAGCCCTGAGCAGCCTCATGTGGTTGAACCTGCTTTGAGCAGGGCAGCTGGACCAGACAATCTCCAGAGATGCCTTTCAACCTCAGCTACTGTGAATATTTATAGGAAAGCAAAATTGCACAAGATTTTGGTTTTGTGATATATGTATTTTTACTTCTTAGATATATTTATGTATTAACTTTGAGCTTTTACTTAAATTTTGTCAGGAATTGAGAAACTACAAAAGTTGAGAGCTTTCCGAAATGCGTAAATCATATTTAAAGACTTATATTTAAAGATAGCTAACAATCACATTGAATTCTGTTAAAATATATAAAGGTGTGAATTAACAACGCTATTACAAGAATCTGAGAAAACATGATATGTATTTTAGATATTTCTAATTAGTATCTTTTTATATGATCCATATATTTATAAATATATATTTATAAATATATAATTATATTTTTAATACTATTTGTGTTATAAAATGACAGAGTCAGAGAAAAAAAAAGGGAGGAGAGATCCATTAACCCACAGTAAAACAGCTATTTTCCTGAAGCTTCATCAGAGGGTAGGGAGATCTGGAAAGCAGCCTATCGCCTTGTATTGCAGGTATATGTGGCCAGGCTGGGCCAGACTGCAATCCAGAATGAATAACTAGGGAAACATCCCAAAACTGGGTAGATGTACTGTGATACTTCCCAGTATGTTCTTCTGTCTTCTAGGATTTTTTTTTTTTTTTTTTTTTCTTCTATTTTGACATAACCGAGAAAAAGGATTTACCTCTTTAAACTTCAGCTTTGTTCAATTTCACCTTTGATTAGTGTAGCAGAATTTTTCTGTCCATAGCTGTGCCATAGCTGAATCTCTTTTTAAAAGCTTCTGTGAAATTGTTTTATCATTTCTGAGAATGAAAAAAAAGTTCTAAAAAAAACCTCTCAGAACCTTTTTCTTTGTTTTTGAGCAAGGACTTGAAATTTAAGAGAGGAGTTTTAATGGGCTGTAAGATGTGCCTTTTGCCATGCCTCTAACTGTCTATCCCTACTGCACTGAATTATAAGCTTTTGAAAATACCTGCTTACTCATATCCAGAAGAAGCGTATGAGTTTGTCAGCATATTCTCAAAATATTCTCTGTATGTTCTTAAGCTCCCAGAAATAATTGAGTGTGTCCTGGATTTACGTTTTAAATGTACAGATCCTCTGTTACTTTCAGAAAAGACTGTTGTGTTTTAAATTTTCTGGGACAGTGTATTTTGATTCTGTGCTTGTTGAGAAGTCTGTTTTTCTGCATCTTCTGCTCACTTTTCCAGTGTTCTTTGAGCATGATGTCAAGAGTGAGATTAATTTACCCTGAAGGTTGGGTGCTAAAAGGTTAGGTGCTGTTAAGTTTGGGCTAGTCACTGTAGACTTCTCCAGCCAGTGAACAGAGATGGGCGCTTCCAGAAGGAAGATTCACATGGGCTTTTTTTTTGGTCTGTCTTTGAATGAGATGAATCATCTTCTGCAGATGCCTTTTTCTTGTCACTCACAGTAGAAGGAGCCTGAGGTGATCAGCACAAATTTAAACTTCCAACTCTTCTATTTAATGTAAAGGCAGAGAAGGTCGATCGCAAGTGTTAGACTGCGAGAGTTAAGACACAGGAATGTTGCCACTGACATTGACAAAAATGTTCTGCTTAAAAAAGAACAAACCAACTCCTTTTTGAAAACATGATGATGCATTCAAGCTTATTAAAAGGTCATTTTCCATATTACTTAGACAATATGAGTAGGATGATAGCACATACTTTCATCAATTTTTGTTTTTCATAAATGCAGGCGGCATGTTAAGTGAACATGCTTGCAATAGACTAGCTGAATGTGTCTAAATGACATATGAAGAAATGTATACGGTTCTATATGTGCTTTTAGTTAAAAAAGATCTAAAATAAGTCATGATTAAATGTCTGTTTTTTTCTTAGCCAGTTTCCATGTAGCTGTGTGTTTCAATGATTATCTTGGGCAAATAGACTTACTTAGATTATTC
Source organism: Nothoprocta perdicaria (assembly GCF_003342845.1). NCBI lineage: Eukaryota > Metazoa > Chordata > Aves > Tinamiformes > Tinamidae > Nothoprocta > Nothoprocta perdicaria. The sequence continues at coordinate 1,966,667 of NW_020454372.1, read as the reverse complement.
ATATGAGCTTTAAACATCTCAGTTCTTAAGCTGTGAAAAGTAATAAAGTAGGCATTAAATATGGTGTTGGTCAATATAGTCATTTTATTGTAGAATTAYATACTGTTGCTTATTGTAATCAGTGTTACTGTACCTTCTCTTACAGTTGATTGATGAATGTCATTGAATTGAATTTCTCCTTCATTTCCAATTAATGTTTTGAATATTCCTTYTTGTCATGATTCCTTGGTTTGATTTTTGTCTTTATTATTTATAAATTGGTAAGTAATTGCATAGTAGCAAGATGCATATATACCAGTGAAAAGTCACAAAAAATGCTGATTTCTGGAATTTTTATTCAGTGTGAAAAAAATATTTTATTAAAGGAATAGTTGCAGTGTCCTTCTCAGAGCAAAATGCCCTAAAGAAAATACTCAGATAAAGAAAGTAAGCTCTTGTGAATAACTTTTAGACAAGTATTTCCTTTAATTCTTAAAGACAAAATATTGTTCCCCAGTGTTTCGATCTCAGTATTAGTGAACTATTTGATGTAAACATGATGAAAATGTTTCCCCCAGGAATATTACCATCTCAGTACTGCTGACCAAAATTCTCACTTATAAATAAGCAGAAATTTACTGAAGCTGACAGGCTGGCCCTTTGTAGAGTCAATTCAGGTTTTATAGGCTTGATTTTTTTTACATTTGGCTGGGTTAATTTTATTTGCATTTACAGTATTCCTATCCTTTAGAATGTTTAAGAATGTTTCATTTTGAATGGAATTTTTACACATTATCACAAAAATCCACCAAAAAGAATCCAATTTGAGAAAATGTAAAGGGCAGCTCGGCCAAGATACCACTAAGCAGAGCATGTTTGAGTAGCAAAGAACTATGCATATTTGGATTAAACTCTTTTTTGTTTTGTGATTGACATTTTGTCCTGACCTGGATACAGAGTTTAAACTGGGAAGATTCTACATGCTGAGAACATCTGGCTGCGGTGAATGAATCTGAGTATAGAAACCTGAGGAGTATGCCTGGAAGAAGCTTTAATGACAGAAACAAAATTAACAAAGCAAATGTTACCCAGCACAGGCATCTAAATCAGCAGTTGCTTTTTTCCTCCCCTTCCATTTTCTTTTTTTTTCCAATAAAATAATCCCATATGATGTTCAGTACCATTTAAATAGGTAATGAATGGAGTTCAGTGACACTATTGGTCTGACTCAAAAATGGAAGGCAACCTGGGCTTTCGACAAGGCAAAAAGGGAAATATGTTTTGCTTATTGCTGGCATGTTTAGAAAGTGTAATGGTAGATTGATACTGATGAGTTAAGATYGCTAGTGATTAGTTTTTTTCTAAAACTATATGTATATTCCCTATTCACAGGATCACAGAATGGCTGAGGTTGGAAAGCGTCTCTGGAGATCATCTAGTGTGGGYTGAAACCTGCTCAAACAGGTTCAACCAGAGCAGGCTATTCAGGGCTGAACGTGGCTTCAGGCAGGGTTTGAGTATCTCCAAGGATGGAGACTCCACAGCCTCTCTTGGCAGTTTGTTCCACCATCGCAGAGAACATTTTTTTTCTTAAGTTTAATCTGAATTACCTGTATTTTAATTTGTACTCATTGGTCCTCTTCCTGTCACTGAGTACCACTGTGAAGAGTCTGGCCTGTTCTTTACTCCTCCCCATCAGGTATTTTTACTCACTGATAAGATCTCTGARTCTTCTCTTCTCCAGGCTGAACAGTCCCAGCTCTCTTAGCCTGACGTGCTCGAGTCCCTTAATCATCTTGGTGGCCCCTTGCTGCACTCACTACAGCGCTTCCATTCCTTTCTTGTCCTGGGGATCCCTGCACTGAAGCCAGCACTCCAGCTGTGGCCAGCCTGTTCCTGAGGAGAGGGGAGGGATCCCTGCACATTCTGCTAACACTCTTTCTGATGCCATCAGCCTTCTTTGTGGCGWGGGCGCAGTGCTGGACTGCGTTCAACATGTCTTTTTTTCTGCAGAGTTGCTCTCTAGCTGTTTGGCTCCCAGCTTGCCAATCCTGGTGCATAGAGTTACCGTTTTGCAGGATATGGCACTTTGTTTTGCTGAACTTTTTTATATTCTTGTTTCTCCATTTCTCYAGCCTATCAAGGTTCTTCTGACTGGCAGCACAACCATCTGGTGCGTCAACCGTTTCTCCTATTTTTGTATAATGCACAAGCTTACTGAGAGTACCCTCAGTCCCACAATCCAAATCATTAATGAAGATATTTAACAGTATTGGTCCCAGTTGATCCCTGGTTAACACTACTAGTAGTGGCTTCCAGCTTAAATTTTTGCAGCTGGTCAAAACATTCTGAGTCTGGTAGTTCAACCAGCTTTCAGACCACCTTATTAACCATGTCTAATCTGCACGTTGTCAGTTTGTCCAGGAGGATGCTATGAGAGACAGTGTTGAAAACCTTGCTAAAGTTAACATCCACTGCTGTCGTATCTTCGACCAGGCCAGTCATCTCATCCTAGAATGCTCTCGGGTTGTTTGAGTGCAGTTTCCTCTTTGGAAACACATACTGATTACTGCCAGTCATCTTGTCATTAATTTGTTTACAAATGGATTCTAGAATTAATTGCTTAATTACATTATCTAAAGACGGAAACCAGGCAAGAGGTGAAAGAAAAGCTCTTACCAGCCTGGTTTCTCTTCCGCAGCACATGTTAAGTCTTTCTTCTGCAGTCTTTGTATCACCAGGTTCCTGAATTATGTGGTTGAGAGCAATGATGAATTGGACCTTATGCCTATTCTGACTGTCAATTTTCATAATTTTCTACTTCATGAGAGATATAGCCATACTGGTTTAATGAGAAGTATCTTTCCCATGAAACAGAGAAGTGAGAGGCAATGGCTAAATGAAACAAGGATGCCAGCTAAACAGACACCTTCTGAAAGATGAATGGGGTGGCCTTTCACTGAGGTGATGATTTTATGGACTTGGTTATCCTACTGCATACCATTGCAATTCTCTGGTATTGAGCCCTCCAAGAGCTGGAAATGATATGAAACATATGTTTATAATGGAAAACAATATTCTTCATATAAGATCAGTAAATGTTTTTATAGGATTACAGTCTGTTGGTAAACAGCTGCATTGTTCTGCTTCAGAGGTAGAAGCATTTGAATGGTAATGAAAGTGTTCTTCTTTACAGCTAACAAAGCATGGTGACATCTTTCAGGGCACAAGGATATATAGTAATAATAATGAACAACATTTCACATGAGGATTTCAAAGAACTTTATAGAAAATATTAGTGAATTAAATATCATTCCTACCCCTCATGGAGCACTACTAAACCTGCTTAAATCATTGTCAGCAGTGTGCCCTGGTGGCCAAGAGGGCCAACGGGATCCTGGGGTGCATTAAGAAAAGCGTCTCCAGCAGGTCGAGGGAAGTGATCATCCCCCTCTACTCAGCCCTGGTGAGGCCACATCTGGAGTACTGCGTCCAGTTCTGGGCTCCCCAGTACAAGAGGGATGTGGAGCTGCTGGAGAGAGTCCAGCGCAGGGCTACGAGGATGATCAGGGGCCTGGAACATCTGCCCTATGAGCAAAGGCTGAGAGAGCTGGCCTGGAGAAGAGGAGGCTGAGGGGGGACCTGATCAGTGTGTATAAATACCTCAAGGGAGGCAGTGAGGAGGAGGGGGGCGGCCTCTTTTCAGTGGTGGGCAGGGATAGGACTAGAGGAAATGGCTTCAAACTGAAGCATCGGAAGTTCCACAGGAACTTACGGAAGCATTTCTTCACTGTGAGGGTGACAAAGCACTGGAACAGGCTGCCCAGAGAGGTTGTGGAGTCTCCTTCTTTGGAGATCTTTAAAACCCGCTTGGAYGCAGCCCTGTGCCACGTGCTCTRGGTGACCCTGCGTGAGCAGSGGGGTTGGACTCGATGACCKCTGAGGTCCCTTCCAACCTTCGGCATTCTATGATTCTATGATTCTATGATTCTATGATTAGTTGAATGGAATACAGAAATAACAGATTGTTTCTGTAGTATGTTGATTACAATGCTTTTGCTTTATATAGGTATTTCAAGGAGCTTTAGTTGTTTATATAATTATTAATATTATTTTATCTATGACGATGTTAGTGTAAAGGTAAGTGAATTGACTTGATATGGTCAGATAGTAATGGTAGAATATACAGCCCAACCCAACTGCGTGATAGTTGGATCAGGTTTATGGATCTATTGGATTCCATCATTTAAGCTATTTTATTATTTAAATTATATTTGGTCTCTTAGTCCATACAGGGAACATGTCCCAACCTTGATTGTGCTCCATGATGAAGAAATTATTTTTTTTCTGCTTTGTATAAAAAGAATTGATTTAATGTAATTTGTGCTGATGCAGGTATATGTTAGAAAAMCAGTTGTATTTATATATTAAGACCAGTGATGATATACAGTATATACATATGTATCCATATAGAGAGATATACAGYAAACACAGCTTTTCAGGGAAAAGACATTTAGAAAAAGCAGTAATTTGCACAAGCCCTGCAGTTGCAGAGTATAGGAGCAAAAGCCATCTGTGCTGCATATGTATTTTACTGACAATATCCCTAATGGAAGCCAAAGTTAACTAAACAGTTATCCCACATTGCAGTTTAGGACTTCTTAAACATTGCTATTTAAAAAATTATTTTGGAGAGACAACTGTAAAAGAGGCTTTAATTTTTAACTCTTAAGCACTGCTGTCTTCTTGAGGCCTTCTTTTCTGAATAGTTGCTAAGACCACCCATTTGCCACTTCTGCCTTCGACTGAAGGGAGGTATCAGTAATATCTTCAAAATATTCTTTAACAATGTTGCTATTCTAGACTTCATTCTTTGGGGTAGTGAAATATAGATTTGCTTTTCTCCTTTATCTGTAGCAACAAATGAAAATATGTAGGTTCTCCGCTGACACAATTTTGGCTAAAATCTTATTTTTAAATAGAAAGCAAGTATGGGTTATGCTAATGGAACCTCATTTGTAATTTAAACTGGAGCTGTTAACATTCAATAATGGAGCCATACATCAAGGAGTTTTCTGCGAAAAAACAGAAAAATATTAATTCTTCATCCTCAGATCTGCAAATCCAGACTGATGGGATTTCAGCCCTTCATCTTTTAGTGACAGGCAGTAGCATAAGTAGAATAAAACTAAAATGTGATCCCCTTTCTCTCCACCTCCTTCCCCTAATTTTACTCTGACAGAGAAAGCAACACAGTTTTAGCTGATTTCTTTGCTCAGGGGAAAAAATGGTCTATCATCAGGTCTTTTAGGAAGAAAGATCTCTTCAGTGGAGCAGTTAAATAGTATTTTGATTCTCAGGGTGCATCTTACATCTGTATTTTTGCAGGGTATAATAAATGATTTCTGAGACATTCATTGAGAGTGGAATCGAGGTCATCAGCCTTTCCGCAAGAGGTTATTATCTTTCAGTTCTCTTTCTGATGAAAATGTTGAACATGAGGGAGATGGGCTCCAGGTGAACTATGTGAAACTGTGCAGTCTTACATGAGGAATCCCAGACCATATGTTACCAAAAGACATATTGCTGTTTTTTTTGCATACTGCAAAATTGCATACTGCAAAATCAGTGACTCTAATATTTTTTTCCTGTATGATTTCTAATTGATTTTGCAATAATTTAGTACATGCGTGTTGAAGTTTATCATACAAATCCCTCAGCATGCATACATTACTGCTAAGTCCTCTAAAATTCATGATGAAAAAGAAGCCTTTGGGTATTTTGAAGATGAGACCTACTGTGTCTTTGGAGAAATTTGGTTTGAAGCCCTACAGCTAAATTCCTCAGCTCTTCAATTGTCTGCAAGTCAGTCACACCTAATGCCAAAGAGGAGTTGCCTTGTGAAGCTGAGTCCCTAAATACAGCTGAAAATACTCAGTTATCTGACAAGATGAAAGATACAATTCTGCCAAAGCCAAAGAAATCTGTACACTGCCATACAAAACAAAATAGTCACATAGTTATCATCTTAGCATTAATAGGCATAAGTATCACCTACATTAGTATTTTAATTCAAATCAGGTCTGCACTGCAGAAGTGACAGCATAAACTAGCTTCCTTTTGAACCCTTCCTTTGATGAAGCTAAATGAAGCGACGTACTCCAAAGCCACACTGAATGCGTGCAGTAGCACAAAATAAAATGTGCTGAAATGCCTGTAGGATGGACAGGTGAAGTGCCCAACTCCAGCTGTTCTGCTGCCCGATGCCATTCCTGTTTGGCTGCAGTCTTTCCTAATGCAGACCTTTCCTCAGTTAATTAGGACCACATTTCTAGGGATCCGTTTCATAAAAAAGATAGGTCTGTAAGAAAAAGCTTGAATCTAATTGTGAATAATTCAGCATTACCACTTACAGCTAAGATAGTGGATTAGACTGGAAGTCTATTACTGAGTTAAATGTTTACACTTACTTATATGTATATTTATAACCAGTGGGCTATTTTTATTTTGCATGTTTAAAACTGTACTGGAGCAGGAGTCATTTTTCATAATCTCTTTCTATTAAAGCTGCAGCTTAAAGGGTGATGTTTTGAATTTTGATTTCACCTACTCTCTTCATGTTTTTAATGGAAACTTTAAGCAAATGTTTTCAAGTAGTAGACTAGATGACCTGTGGAAGAAGGTCCTTTTCCATTCCATTTTCTATGTTTATATGGCAAATGATGCAATAATTAATTTTATGCATGCCCAGCTATTGTTTTAAAAAAGGAGGGTACCATCCCAGTGCCTGAATTGAGCAGCTTTGCTTCCTTGTCTCTTATTGTGATCTATGTTGTTGTAAAATGTGGTGTATATGTKTTTTGTCCTAAACTTGGTTAAGAATATTGCTGATAGCAGCAACTATTTATTAAGTAGTTCCATTGAACTATGCAGAGAGTATGTACTACTCTTCAAAATGCTTGCAGATTAAATATTTAATTTATACTTTTTTAACTCATACTTTTAAAAGGAGAAGAAGTACCTTATACTTCAGTAATGCATTTGTAAGTAGAAAATCTTAAGATTTCTAATCTTGTTGTACGCATTTCTAATGTTTTTCTGTCCCAATCCATGTTAGTAAATGAGATGATTATTACATGTTGGATCTGTAGTGCTTCACAGAGCTGATAACTGTAATTTATGAATTCTTACTCAAAGTCCTTGCATTCAACTCAGATGCTGCTTTTACCTCCCAGTATGGTGCTGCATTTGTGACTTAGGGTTGCCATGGTCTTCTAGTGAAGTCAATAGATAATTATTTCAGTAGAGTATTGCAAAACAGCAAACTGATATGCTAAAATACCCTAGATAACAGACTAAATGCTGTGTTAGGAGTTACTCAAAAGTGAGTGTTTCATCCACTCGAGTTTGCTGGTTTATAATTCCAAAGCTTACGATTGTGATGGGAGTTGTACTGATGACTCAGCTGAAAAATTAAAAGTGAAATTGAGAATTATGGGATGCATGGAAGTAGGCAGCTTTACATTGCAAATAAAATAGACCATATGGAAAGGACAAGAAGAATCAGTAGCCATTTAGGGAGAACAGGTCAGTGATTAGCTGCACAACAGCTGCACAACTAGCTGAATTACTTATGAAATGCTCATTAATTCTCAATGGTAGTAGATCAACCATGATATAGAGATAATCAAATGTTTGAACACTTAGTGATTTAATGGGGAAGGGGGCAGAGGCACAAAAAAACAAAGGAAAATGAACTGAATAATACTTTGCACAGTGTTGCACTTGCTGGAAAAGTTCATAATAAACRAAGACTCTTTAAAACTCTTATGCTGTTGTCATATAGCTCTAAGAGCCTCCCCAAATATTCTAAAAATGGTGGATTTCTTCATTTTGAGCTGTTTCATACCTTGCACTCAGTGATAGATACAGAACTTCTACTGTAGCTTATGTGGCTTATAACTCATATAAATTTTTAAAAATAATAACTTGCAGAAGTTGCAGAAGTATGTATTGCAGAAGTATATATTCACTGTTTTTGGTCAGTGTGCAAAAGTCTGGCAAACATGAATTTAAAAGGTGCTTAGAGGAGAGGTGGTCATAGATATACTTACTCCCTAATGAGGAGCAGCATAAATAACTTTTTTGCCCCATCAGATGCCTTTCAAATTAGAAGAAATTTACATTTTTTTTCTCAAGTGGCCAAGCACTGCTCTGATTTTTCACTTAATACTGTATTCACTTTTGGAAAAAGAGTTATATATTGAAACTTCTACTATGTTTATCCACCATGATCTAAAGAGATAGATGCTCTTCAGTTTAACTAATTCCAAAGTCTGCAAGTGTTGTTGTAGAGGAGGACAAATACTTCTAGTGATCCTTTCCTCTATATTGGAGAGAAGGTTGAATAGTTATAGTGCTTGGTAAAAATATTCTTTAGGATTGAAAAAGGGCAATTTCCTAGGCTGCACATGCAGAAAATTGGATCTAGGAAATTCTGGAAGAGAAGGTCCTGTTGCCTCTCAAATTCTGTGTATAAGATTGCTGTACTTGGACAGATTGTTCTGCCTGGTTCGGGTGGAAGTGGGCTTGACCTATCTTAAGCGCTTATGGAGAAAAGAAACAGTCACCACAAAGTGGTAAGAAAGATAAATCAGGCTAGTAAGTGAATGGAGGATACTGAAAACAAGAGGAGCRCTGTAACAACACTATAGATGTTGTGGAATCATGTGCAGGTTTCATTTTTATAGTGGCAATGTCTGTAAGCATGCTTAGTCCTGAATTCTTACGTACCTTTCATTTGACCTCTTCTTCAATATGGCTTGAATATGGACCTGTTTTCAATATTAAATGTTTAATTTTCATACAGAGGTGAGTTTRCACCTATTTCTGGAGATGTCAAATTTTATTTCTCAATTACTGCCATAAGTTGATGGTGAAATATTACAAATTTGCTTGGTCCATCAACATGTACTATTTGCAGGTACAAACAAGGTTTTTGGGAAGGCTATGGTGACTGTTTAGTGCTTCTGTTACTTTATTTTCCATGAGGCTAAATTAGTGGCCACTTCTAGCACCAAGGGAGTCCTTTCCATCACTTGCTTTGTCTTACCTATTGTGGCAGAGTTCTCAGGATCTTTTCCATGCATAAGTCTTCCATTGAGTGAAAGTGTCATGTCAAGGGAAGCGTGTGAATAGTACTTAAAACAACTACCAGGGTATGGGGATGAAACTAGGCAAAATTGTGCCTGAAGAAACAAAAATATTTCTGAAAATTAGACCCTGGATGTTGGTTTAAAGGTTGTGTCCTTTGGAAGGATTTGAAGCAGTTTAGGTGCTTATGTTGCTCCAGGGACTTTGAGTAATGTGAGGTTTTAAGGCAGGCTAAGTATTCCAGGAAGTTTAAGAGCTTATGGCATCGTAAATATTTAAGATGATTTAAAAGGTTATGTCCTCTTTAGTATTTGAGTTGGATTAAGTGCTTATATTGCCTTAAGGACTTTTTCATTTTTTGCCCTAAAAGGAACCTAGGAAATTAAATGCGAAAAAACTATTGATGCAATGTTTAGGCTGTATTTGAGAAATGCAAAATTTCAGTTTTCAATAGCAACAGTAACTTGGTCACAGTGCATATATCTGAAAGAGGGACAGCCCAACGGAAAGTATCTAAGATATGGCTGCGAATTACATTCAGAAGCAGGAGTTTTTAATACTTTGAYAGCCAATGCATTGAGGAATGGTTCTTCTCTTCCTTTTTAAGTCCATTTTCCTTTGTGAAGAGCAACTCATTTGTTTCCAACTCTTAATCTTTACAAATGCATCTAATGGTTATCAATCCTTTCTGTTCTYTCCCACTGTATGTTGTTCTCGTTTTTATATACATATGTATTCCTGAAAATGAATTTAAAAAGCATCGCACCTCAGTTAGAAACTAACCTAATGCGTTAGGTGAGCTCCATCACAAACTGAAAGTGTTTAATAATACTGTCCGTGTTTACTGTATTGAAAACAAAGGTACTTATATAGCATTCTTCTGATCTTTCTGTACTTCCATAATCTTAGTCTAAATCCATAGTCTAAAACTATATTTTCTTTGTCATTAGTCTAAATCCATAGTCTAAAACTATATTTTCTTTGTCATTTTATCAACTGAACACATAAACTTTTTAGTGTGTAAAGAGCAGAATAGCTACCGTTCATTTTCTTCACTGTCTCAGATCACAAGTCAGCAGTTCATCGATCCAAGCTCACACTTTTCTCATGGGCCTTCAATACTAGTGTTAATGTTGCTCAGTTAAAATAGTATAACTCTAATAGTTATATTACAAAGGTATTTTAGGCTTCTGTAGAGAGCAGGGCTTGATGATAGCCATCTGGGCAGGGCAGTCTCCTGTGGGCCCACAGCAAAGGCCTTAAGCTCTCTCTAGGATGGTCTGATTGGAGCATTATTRGCACCTCAGCCATGGTGACATGCTTATTTAAACTAGTATGTGCCACATGCAGTATGTGAATCTGTCTCTCTATAGCAACCCTGTGCTGTTCTTGCTGCTTAGACATGAAGTCAGCCCATGTTAGTGAGACAAACAAGTGGCAAGTGCAAGAAGAGGAGTTAAGGCTGGAGGCTTCTTGGCTAGATCTTCTTCTTTCTTCAACAATGTAAGTAAGAGCAATTAGGTGTCTTCCAAGTGGCTGTATGCACCCGGAAGGTTCAGATAATATCCCAGCACTCTGAGATACACTGCCAGTTATGTCATGTTACAGTWATATTCTAATAACTTGGGCTCACTGTCTCCCACCAATTCTAGAGAGTCAAAGCTGTTACATTCGTGTTGCCTATTGGCAAGAAATCACTATCTCATACCATAATGCGAAAAAGTTAGGTCTGTCCCTCTTTCAGATGTTGTCTGCCTTTGTCTCAGGAGCCAGATATTGACCAGATATTGACCAATATCAATTTAATTGTTGAAAGATGCTCTTCTAATTGCTGCTTAAGGCTTCCAGGAATAGATATTCTGCTGATCTTTAGGCAGTAGAACATTGTTTAACTAAGCTTACTGTTTGAATTTTTTTTTAATATCATACTTGAATTCACTTAATTACAATTCAAGTCCTTCTTATTCCTTGYCCTATCTGTAATATAGAGAGCTTACTGTTTCCACTATGTTTTCATGACTGTCATCATATGCCCTCTCTGTCTTCCTTTCAGCTGTTCTTTGTGTCCTTCCCTATAGGTTATAATTCCTAGGTCTCTTATTTTTTTTTTCCCTCTTACCGTATTTGAGCATCTTCAGTTGTGTCTTATCTGTGAATTGTAGTGTCCAAAATCACCCAGCATATGTTATTCACTTGGTCAGCAATGACATGAAAGTCACACACCAGATTCTTGTGTCTTTTCTGTAACCAGCATGGTCCTGAATGTCACCGGAGTGTCACAGGAATGACACCTGTGAGGAGACTGTGATCATGCCTTCTGGGAAGAAAGGACATACATGTCTGTCCACTTTTTCATCTCATCTCTAATGGATACATGTCAGGCAGTAGTGAAAATTCAGAAAGTTTCCATGAGTGGCCCAAAGATCTCCTACCTGTATAAAGTAGCTGCTATGTTAGACCATAGTTGAGAGTTATTTCAACAATCCCCAAGCAGCTAGAGCCGGTGATGCATACAACAGGCTAGCCCAGGGCCCTTGTCAAGGAATTGGGCTCATATTTTTGTTTTAAAGATTCTTCTCAGTTAGAGCCTTTTCCTTGTATCCTGTAAGAAATCTAGCTTTTTTTTTGTTGCCCAGTTTCTGCATGAAGGGTTCATATAAACAAACTAGACTTGATAAAAGGTGGAGCTAAAAATGTATTTGTCTTGTGTTTGACACAAGACATATATACCTGAACATACCTGTCAAGTGTAGCCTAGTCAAATATATGTTCTCCTCTAAAATAATGAAGGGATATGATTACAGAAATAGAAGTAATAAAAGATTTTCTTTCCTGATGTTTTAATATTCATAGTATAAGGGAAGGACATCTGTATACAAGTATTACCTTAAAATAGAAGTTGTTTATCTTTCAAGGAAGTATCAGTTTATACAGTTTTATCTCCCTTATTAACTCTATAAAACAGAGTTTTCAGCTCAGGATTTTCATGCAACTGTGTTGTCACAGTTATTCCTGTTTAAATCAGTGATAACATTTGCATTGATTTAGGCTATGAATGGGTAGCTTTGAAAATTCACTCCATAGCCTAAGATAATGTTGCTTGCACATGTACATGAATAAGAAATTGACTGCATTTTTTGTTACTCAGTGTAGAGTTATGAAGAAAATCAGGTGAAGAAAGATTTGAGAAAAAAAAATGAGACAATGAGACAACTATTTTAAAGCATAGGTCTAAGGCTGATGGAGCTATTCATGTGAAGTGTTGATGCCATATAATGTAATGATTATTTGTTTAAAAATGGATTGGTGCAATCGTGAGCTTGGGTGCTTTAGAATTGTTTCATATTAACTCTTCAAAATGTCTTGTTAAAAATATATTTTTCATGCATATACATATTTTACCATAGCTTCTGTTTGCTTTTGATTTGAACTATAGCAGATTATCTGATCTGAAAAATAGTGCCTTCCTACACATTTAGACAGATAACAACTATGTTTCTACTGTTTCAAATATCTGTTATGAAGATAGAAATAATGACACTCTAAAATAGCTTAAAAGATGATAAATAGTGATGGTAATGAAGAAAAGTATTTAGTTTTGACTTACTTTTAAGTAACAGCACCAAGTAAAAAACTTTGATTTGTCCTTTGGCATCATAACGTCTATTAATCAATTTATTTATTTATTTATTTATTTATTTATTTATTTCAGTAACATAATTTTTTCAAAATTATTTTGAATGAGAAATCTGTCCTCTGTCTGTTTTACAGTCCTTCCTTCATGTTTTTTTCTCTCTCTCTCTCTCTCCAACTTAGTATCATCTGAGAAGCTAAAAAGCTAAAAAGATGTATGTATAGTGACCCATGCACGGTATTAATGAACACACTAATGCACCAGACCAGAATGGACCTCTCTTGACTCTACATTCATAATATCCTTCTTCTATTACAAATATCTGCATAAAAATTCTGAACACATTTTGTACTTGCCTAAAAATAGTTTCATTCAGTCCATGTTCCCTTAGCTTCTCTTTATGAGAGTCTCCTGTGAGACCTTGTCAGGACTCATTGCAGTCAAAATATTTGTCACCTACTACATCTTTTCAATTCACAAACTATTCTCTTGTTGAAGGGGAAATTTTATTGGCTTGCCAAGTTTTACTCATGACAAACTTAGAGTTGGCAGGTATTTATTTCCTTATAGTTAAAAGAGCCATTATATTGGTCTTGTTTATCATCTTAAGCATTTTCTTTCAAGAATTGAAACTAATTAGGCAAGTCTGTTGTTACTTACTTCCTCTTGTTTCCCTTTTTTTTTNTTTTCTCATTATTCTGGAATGTCATAGTTTCCAAAAGTTCTGAAAAACTTCTAATAGTTCTTTGATAATTTTGGTGAAGTCTCACAGTATGCCTTGCACTCCAGTTTGCTCTTTTCTCTGTGAGGCAGTAGGGCTGTTGGTGGGATAGGGACCTTAATTACTAAATTGTTTTTTTCTGAAAAATAACCTTTCAAGAAAGGTTATTTTTACCTCAGGGCAGGATGGAAGAGAGTGACACTTGTTTCACAACAAGAGCCAACATCATGTTGTTTCATAATCTAAGTATGAGCTTAATTATGCTCAAATGATTTGGTAGTATCTAACCTATATAAATATATTTTCACCTCTGTTTTTCCTATTTTTTATCTCTTTTTGTCACTGATGTTAGCTGTCTGATTGCATTTGTCTTTTGTATCAAAGACTGAAACAAAATGTCGTCTTTGGGTTTTCTTCAAATAGTTGAGTCATCTTTTTTAAATCTTTCATTGCTTTTGAAATATGTAAAGAAAGCTTCCTTGCTACTGACTCCATTCTTTGGAACATACATTTCATTTTCTGTCTGATTTTGTCTCTCTGTCTATTTGTCCCCTTTTCTCTCACACATGCCTGCATACATGACTCTGTACTCTCCTTGAGTTCTTGAGGAGTTTGTGATAGCCTTTTTCCACATTGACATAGTTTGCCCTCAGTTCCTTTTTGGATCTAACAACTCTCTTGAACTCTTTTTCTTTTTTTTTTTTTCCTTCTCTTTCCCTTTAAAGTTACCTTCTTTAGGGCCTTGACTACGACACATTAATCCACATCCTCTTCTGTAATCTTCARCTTTATTGTCTTATTCTCCCTCTTTCCTGCATTAAAAAAGGGCATTCTCTCATACTATSGTTACTTGAGCTCAAGTTGCCTTCAGTTGCCTTCACACCTTCCATGAATTCTCACATGACTAAAGTAAAATCTAAAAATCTTTTCTCTAATCATTTTCCTCTGTTTCTCTAATGAAAATAGTCACCAGCAAATTGCTGGATAGCCTGGGTAGCCTGCTGTTTCCCTTCACTTAAGGTTTCTTTTTATTGACAARTTCTGCTGATTCTTTGTTACATGTTGCTTGGCCACAGAAGTGTCTCATCCATCTGATCTTTCGTTTTGAGGACAGGAAACACAATATGCTGTATGGCATATAAAAAGGACTGTATGGTATGTACAAATCTCATATGCTAAATCTCACATGTGAGCATAGAGGTGAATTTCTCTCTTCATACTACACTGATAAATAGTGAATTTCGGGTTGCTGTTCTTGTATTTAGAGCTGAGAAAAAAACTGCTGGAAAATTGGAGATGGTGCCAGAAACAATTATGAAAATGATTTAAGATCTTGAAAATTGCTTTGCAGTGAAATATTTAAGAAGATCAGTCTGTTTACTTTATCAAAAAGATGTTTGAGAAGTGACTTAATTACAGCATACCTTCACAGAGAGGAAATATCTGTTGCTCTAAAGAGCTCTCTAATCTAGTATGGAAAAAAAAAAAAAACATTCAACAATTGTTTTAGCTAAAACAGAATTTATTCTTTAATAGACTATAAGTGTTTGGGCTCAATAATAAGGTAACTGTCTGAAATTTTATATTCTGTGACATTATAAGAAGTCAGACTTGATCTAATGGCCTTTTTTGACCTTAAATTATCTTAGTCCATGAATCTTTTCAACTTTGGCTGTTCCTCTGCAAAACACATGGCTCTCTTCTTGACAACCTTGACAGCCCRCAAAAGAGAAATACATTTGGACTGGGAGGGACTTACAGAGGATAAGATAAAAAATGAGCAATAGAAAGAAGAATTTTCGTTTGAACTATGTATGGTTCATTAAAGGGGATCTGATTTCTACAGGCGTTTTCTAAATCTGTAACTGGTTTCCATTTTCTTGTTCTAGGTGAAGGATTCCTTCCAGAAACTGTTAATCTTGGTGGTTATTCATTTATTCTTCGTCTTTATAGTTAACTGTACACTGGATGAGATACGTTGTTTATTTGGCCAGTGTCTAGCTGGTTTAGCAACTTTCTTCTTTATTAAAAACTGCATAAATAGTTGCTGTCTAGTATGTAGGGACCCTTAGTGAATTCTTTTACTATAACTCATGCTAAATATTATGAGTTTTCTTTTTCTAGTTTTTTTAGTTTAAAATACTAAGATGTTCATTCAAAACTGTGTCCATTGATGTTTACCCAGAGCAGTACCAGATAGGTCTAACCCAATGTGTTATTTTTTTTTTACTTCCAAGAATCCTGAAATTGAGAAAAGAAAATATTGTCGTGAGGATACTGCAAACACTGTTAAGGGATGAATCAATAGGCAAAKAGTAAGCAAATTTCTATAAAATTTGGGAGAAAATTACCCAGGTTCAGGAGGAGCAGTTTCGCAGGTTTATCCTCTTTGTGAGGAGCAGRTTATCCTGGGTTTGCTTTCCATATGGCTTTCTTACAATTCCCACATGAGCAATAATTGGAAGGAGGCATCTTTACATACTTAGGCTAATCTCAGGTGTAATTGTGCATATAATATGTAGATTGTATAGGCTTTCCTGAGCTCTGAATTCTTCTGTAGCATTTTTTTTTTGAGATGAACAGTATGGCTAGTAAAAAAACAAACAAAAAAGCAAACCTCCAGTTGACAAAGCTCTGTTGTGTCTTCTACATGAGTTTTCCATCAGTTCTAATGTGTTGTCACAGTGCTGTCTTGGAGAATTTTTAATAATCTTATTGCTATCCAACATTCTCCACCATGTATCCTTTGTTTCAGCTTGCTCATTGGCACTTGGAGATGCTGTGTCTAACATTTCCTGATCCTAATTCTGCTGTTCTTTGTGCCAAAGGACACTGTCTTTCTGAGTGTGCTGCAGAAGTATTTGCAGCGTGGATGAAATAAAGATGCGGTACAAGCAAGGTGATTGAGGGTGCTTAACCTTTTTATGTATTTGATCAAAGATTCCTTGATCCTGTTGACTGACAGGAGTTCCCTAGAGATTACTACTTTTAGATACTAGGCACAGGGCTTGGTTTCAATCCTTAGTCACCCTGAAATTTAAGGAGTTCTGAGCTTTAAATGCATTCATTTGATCTGGGCTCCCCACATCAGGAAGCCCTAGAGTCAGACTTCTTTTCACAGAATCATGGAAATGTTGAGGTTGGAAGAGACCTTTGAAGATCATGTAGTCCAATCCCCCTGCACAAGCAGGTTCACCTAGAGCACATTGCACAGGACTGTGTCCAGCAAGTTTTGAGTATCTCCAGAGAAGGAGACTCCAGAGCCTCTCTGGGCAGCCTGTTCAGTGTTCTGTCACTTGCATAGTCCAGACGTTTTTCCTCAAATTCGTGTAGAATTTCCTGTGGCTGTGGCCTCTTGTCCTGTCAGTGGCCACCACTGAAAAGAGTCTGGCCCCATCCTCCTCACTATCATTCCTTAAGGTATTTATCCACACTGATCAGATCCTCTCTCAGCCATCTCTTCTTCAGACTGAACAGGCCCGGYTCTCTCAGCCTCTCCTCATAGCAGAGATGCTCCAGTCCCCTCATCATCTTCATAGCTCTAGCCTGGACTCCCTCCATTAGCTCTGTGTCCCTCTTGTACTAGGAAGCCCAGAACTGGACMCTGTACCCCAGATGTTGCCTCCAGCATTGAGTGGAAGAAGATCACTCCCTGTCACAGTGAGTCTTTTCATCTCCTTCCAGATTCTCTATTACACATGGTTTTTTTTGTTCGTTTGTTTGTTTTTGTTTCCTGTGCTTTGGCTTGTCATCATTTGGAACAATTAAGAATTGTGTTTGGAAGGTATATGCTATATGCACCTGAAGTATTTTTTAGCTTGGATCTTAGGAGATTTTYTTGGAGGGTGGAGAGCATGTCTGGTGGAATTTCCAAGTGGAAGAGGAGGGTCCAGGGTGCTGAGGTCAATCTCCTTGGCTGAGAATATTTGCAGGTATCTTCTCATGTTTTAAAATGAATATTGTGGCTAACTTAATGCTATAGATGYGAGTAAAGAATAAGTAGATGGTGCCTAAGAGTTTGAATCTACCTTGGAAATTAGTTGGAGCATAGACACTCTCTATCTCATGTCTGAATTGTAATAGACTAAATAGCTTGACATAAAAAYGTAGCTAAAGGTACTTCTGCAATCCAAACAGAAATTACTCTTTCAAATGCCACCGTCTTCATGGTTAGGTGGCAGTCATTTCAGATGTGAAAACCTTTATGGAAAGGAGCCAAATTCACCTCAGTGCCATCTTCAGCCGAAAAATTTCAGGTGTAACTGATGTCAGTAATAAGAGTTGCGTGGCTGTGTTTAATGAATACGGTTTGAATACTCTGACTTGAGCAAGTTGAATGCACCTCTGTTCAAAAACCAGGAAGTTCTTATTAGAACTGCAGAAGCATACGAGACCATCTAGACTGCTGTTCTTTTATTTTGTAATACGTACATTTTGAAATGAATATATAGCCACTGAGTAACCTTATAATATATGAATATTTGTAGGAATGCTTGCTACAGCAGTGTGGGTTAAGAAAAAAAATAGGAAAGTGAACTATGAATTTTCAAGCTTTTGTTGTTCTCTCAGCACTGTTTGGTGCTTATAAGTTTTTTTTTTTTTCTTTTAAGAAAGCTAAAGGATGAAGAAAGATTCTTAGGAGGACTGCATACACTTATTCCTTTGATTTTTTCTATAGAAATATGAGTGTAAAAACACCAAAGAAAGAGTGGTGCTCTTTGAGATTTGACTCGTGTTCATTTGGAACAGTTGTTTACGAAAGGTGATAAATAGAGTATTATACAGTGCTGAAGGGATATACTCCTATAATTTTTATTTTTACAGTTGTTTTCAGAGCTGTGAAAAAAAATAATGCAACACTTCCATAACATTAAATTTGAGAAATAATTACACTTGGCAGTTTTTGTTTGCAGCAATGCACGGAAGGCTGAAGGCTTTTGTACAGTTCAAAGAGCACATTCCACATATCTAGCAGTTGTTGGTTGCCTGCAGGGATCATTTGAATTTTCAAGGAAAAAAAAAGACATCAGAGTAATGCCCAGACCATTTGGTTGAATACTCTGGCCTTTCTTTTCTTAAAATACTAGCCCACCTGTATGAAAAGTTACTCACAAATGAGACATATGAAGATAGTTACTAATTTAAAATTAAATTAATGACAGTTGAAATAGATTATTTAAAATTCATTATTTTTTGTCCTTTTTTACTGATGCTTCATAGTATAGAAATTAATATGTGAAATAGATTAAAAAAATAAAGATTATTTTGATCAAACACTTTGGATTGGTGAAAGTAGGCAGCATCAAAGACAAATCATTTTACATATTGGGATCCAGTAGTCATTTAGTTTTTTGTGTTTGCTGACTTTGTGTAGCTTCTCCATAGGAGCCTGCAGGTAAGGAGAAAAGTGTGTGAAGCCTAGAAAACTTGCCAGCTCCTATATCAGGCTTGCAACTCTGTCCCCTTCTGTAACATGTCGAACTGTCACTGTGGGTCTGTCTAAAGCTTGTGAAGGAGATGATGTGAATATTTTTACGCTGGGTACCCTAACAGGATTATTGATATATCTTGGAAGTGAAAGCTTTTTCTTTCCTCTATTGCTAGGTGATCATCTCTATTTGTTCTGTCTGTGGCTTGTTGCACAGCTCCAGGACACCGGGATCTCTCTGTTTTCAGTTACATAGACAAAAAAGTTTTGAAGTTACAAGAGTCCGTCTCTGGAGCAGAGAGGTTTTTTGTCCATCCAGTCCCTCTCACCTCTCTACTTAAGTGCCTTGCCCTTGTTACATGCTGGGACCAGGCTGGAGAGTCCGTGGGGTGRCCTGCCGTGGGCTTGGTGCATTGCCAACAGCAAGCCAAAGTTCTGCCTCAAAGGTAACCGCAAGGCAACGTGCCCCACATGAACCCTGGAACTCTTCAACATCACTTCATCAGTACCATGTACAGATTAAAAAAAAAGAAGTTTAAAATACTCTAGTGTTATCTTGAAGAGAGTAGGACATAGCTTGTATATACTGCTGTTGCTTACTTAGAAATGCTCAAAAAATCCATATGTCTTAAAGAAGTAAAAAATGAATAATGGTTGAGACTTTAAGCTTAATAACTGTATGTAAAGTAATTGAATAGAATTAAAATGCTTTCTAGGGCATTTCTGTATATTCTGTTATGTTGCTTTGGATGGAAGGTAGAAGTATTACAATTATCACAATAAGTTTTATGATTTGTTTTCTTATATAATAAGCATAGAATGTTTCCTTATATATGAATAGATCTGATTCTAAATCAGTGAGACAAGTTTGGGGTGAAATTACTATGTTGAAAAATGTTGATTCTTTCSTACAATATGACAATAAAATTTTCTGAATCATAAAACTGCACATATATTCTTGATACAGATGCCTTTTTTCTTGTGATAAGCACAGGCCTTACTCAATTTGAAGGAAAAAAAAAGTATTGTAGTGAAATTTGAGAAAGCAGAAAGGCAGAAGAGGCTTCATAGTCTAGCATGACTAATCTGCAAATTGTTGAATTCAAAAACAGGAGTTGATCAGTGCAGTTTTGAGATAGATATAAAACTACTGCACCTTGAGATGTAGCCTCATCTGCCTCCTAGTGCTGTCAGTATGGTTGGATCCAGCTCAAACAACTGCCTGGAGTAGAAGCTCTGATCCAGACTGGCTGAGATCCTGTAAAAAGCCTGTAGGGCACTGTCACCCCATGGAAATAGCTGTCTGTCCATGGCTCTGCAGAAGGAAAAAATAATTGTTTTGTTGAAGTCCAGAGGTGGGGTGGAATGTCCAGGCTAAGAATGACTTAGAACATTCTTCTAAATGAGAAGTGCTGCATACAATAAAAGTCATCTTTGTATTTATGGAAGAAAAAATAAGCAGTTGGTCATTTTTAAATGGAGAAGTGACTTGTGTTTCACAGCTAAGAAATCTTGGTTAATCCATGTTGATATGTCACACAGAATGGCATATTTTTTATATATATATCTATCTATGTCTGTTTTAATCAATTCTTCAAAAATACGCTCATGTAAGTATCTCTTCTCCATATCAAGTAATCAACCCCTCTGCTCCCCTCCCTCCCCCCCAAAAAAAGTCAATATTCCATCTTCTGATCTGGATTTTCTCATWATCTTTTGTTTATTTATTTATTTATTTATTTTTATTGAGAAGAGACAAGTGGGAAGTCCTTATTGCAGTAAATTGTAAAGCCAGGAAGCCTAACTGGTACAAGCACATATGGCAACATTCTGGTCAGACAGGAAGTTTCAGAAAACATGTGTCATAGTCAACAGGGCTTTTTGTGTGAATATTATGGGCAGGATTTTACCTTTCATAGATAYTTATGGTCATGTAGTGTAAATACTGCTGGAACTTAGGATGAGAAGGCAGGACCATAAGGGAGCCCTTGTGCAAGCACTAATTGCTTTCTCTTATGCGAATAGCAGTTCTGCTTTCCGGCCTGTCAAATACTTGGCTTTTCTCCTGAGGCAAGCATATAGATAAATATAATAATAACAATTTGTATTATATTTGTTGTGTCTTCAAATAATTTCATTAACTTGCCTTTGTTTTCCATTTAGACATGTCTACATGGTTGTCTTCCAGGCTCCTGAATGCCAGTTTTGTCTTCTTGTCTCTTCACCTCCTCATTTCTTATTTGCTGTACCTGAAAAATGCACTGTGGTAACTTCTCTTTCTTTCATCCTCTCTTAATTTTATCTGCCTCCCAGCTGAAAAGTGTAGCACTGCACTGTTSTGTCTTTCTCTGGGCTGCAGTTTCTCATTTGTCCAGCTTGCTTCTGGCAATTTGTATTAGTTTCTGTAGGGTGCGGGTTTTTAATTTAGAAAATAAATTTGTTTCCATTTCTGTACTTTTTCTAAATAGCAAGCAGAATGTGAATAAAATGAATCGCTATATGCCAGAGCTTGGGAAAGATAGTTCCTTTACTCCAGACACAAGTTTTGTGCAGAACCTTTGAACCTTGTCACTGTCCCAGTGCACATCTTGATTTTTTCATTTTCTAGTTTCTCAAATTTCCACGTTCTCACATCTTCTCTCAATATCTTATTCCTCCCCAGTCACTTTCTAGTCTGGCCTATCCTGGACTACCTCCTTCTGTAGTTAATCTCTCATTTTTCCTCTTCTCCTTGTCTCCAAACTCATAAATTCTTATGCTACAATTATTCTGCAGTCTCCTTCTGTAAATCTGTCACRGATATTATGTAGCTTTCCTTTCTTTCAGCTGCAGTTAGGTGCTTTAAATGTAACATTCYTGACTGGATGCTCCTTTTGGTACTGATCTTAGGCATCTTCTCAAAATTTTATTTTGTCTTGTTATRTGAACTTCTACATGATTTTTAAGTGTTTTCTGCCATTTTTGTGTTTCTTATTCCTCTTTGATGCCTCTTTCATTACTCTGATTTACTTTAAAAATGTCTGTAATGTCCTTCARTAAGTCCTGTCATTTCTAGGAAAAGGGCTGCCAAAATGTGAGTAACAAACAAAATTGTTTGTTTCCTGAAAGTAACAATCTGGTGGCAGATTGAAACATCTATTGAAACATTTGCATACTTGCAGAAGATAATATTGAATTCCTACATGTGGAACATATATATTCAGAAAACCTCAGAAGTTTAAAAACAGTTCAAATATATAGTCAAAATTAAAAAGATTTATTTCTTTCTATGGGTTAAATAGAGTGAGCTAATAGCAGTACCCTCAGCTAAAAGTSTATAAAAAATAAATATCCAAATCCAAACCATGTATCAGCTTTTAGTGTTCATAGTTTTAATATGTATATAATGTAATTAATGTTTTAGTAGAACCATATAAGTACTTTATTTATCTTGTTTGATCTGCTCGTAGATGAATTATGCTCAATAAGCTACTAGAAAATTTCTGCCTATTGAACTTTCCTTGAGTTTGTTGGTGTTCTATTCTATCTCCTGGAAAATAAGATCATTCCTAAAATTAAAGTCAGCTTTTTGAAAACTAAAGGGAATATACATTGTATATTGTTTTATTCTAAGCCCATATCCTCCCGGGATTCATAATTATTCGAGGACCATACTAGCTATGTATTCTCCCTTTCAGAATGTGTATGTCTTTTCTGTTTGTTCAGAAATGTACCTATTAAATAATGAAGAATGAGTCGCCATATGCACCATTTAATTTCTGGATAGGTGATGTAGTAATTCATGAGCCATAGTTGAATTAATCTCCCGAGTTATCTGAAATAGAAAATCATAGTTCATTATCTTGCAAGAAAACCTCCCATCAAATCACAACACAGAGTTAAAATATGGTCAGCTCTATGTGTATACACAATATTCTGCACCAGATTATTAATTGTACTTTATGGTACATCTCTGTTGCTTGATGGGTTCATGTGATTAAAATTCACGATTTATAGCCCTTCTATCATCAGGGCTATAGTTTTCAAGCTCAAAGTGGCTGTTTTTAGAAAAATTGTGTATGAAGTGAAAAGACTTAATGATACCTGGAATGCATGTCTTTGCTGCTCTCCATAAGAGGGGAAGGTCAGTTGGGAAGTAAATTCTGGAACAACAGAAAAAAAGAATTTGAAAGAATCTATGGGAGCACAAATATGGTTTTTTTTTTTTTTTTATTCTGAGAGTTTTTTTAATCAATACTGTGGATTAGTTTTTTTCATAGTTATGTTCGTAAGAGTGGACAAATTAAGATGGTATGTGCGAATTCAACATATTTAAGTAATGAGTTTGAGAAATGAACAGAACGGTGGAAATCACTGCACTGCATTAGTAAAGCAAAGTTTGCACAAGTAAATTCAGGTTTTATTTTAGTAGCAAAAAGTGTCAAATACATAAAAAGAAAAAAAAAATTGGGGCAAAGCCTGTGTGTTTTCTATAAGGGGTTAGCATGCTTTCCAGAATTTCAGAATGAAAAATTTTTTACCAAAATGTTTTGGTAAATGTTTTACCAAAATGACATTTAGGTAAAACAAGGGCAGCCAGTGGGTTTTATATACTGCAAAACTGAAAAGGAAATTTGATAACAAGGGGAAGAGGTCACGTTACCTGCCTGGTTGACAGAGCTGCCTGCAATGCCTAGGAAAAGGCAGCGGCCGTGGTGAGGCTGCAGCACGGCTGGTAATTAGCAATGGCTGGTGCAAAATGGCACCGCTGGCTGCAGGGGGGCCTGAATCGCGTTACGGAATCTGGATTTTTCTATTAAGTAAAGATAACTAGGTGTTATTGCTTCTGCACAAATAAAATGCTTGTTCAATAGATATTGCCATGTCCAAAGAATATAAAAAAGATGTAAGTTGCATCAGGAATGGCCTGAGAAATATTTCTGTGAGAGTGAAAGTGCAGTTAAATAAGGCAGTGCTGTACCTTCAGTTTGAGAAGCTTGTGCAGTCTGATTACTCCGTCTTTGAAAAAATATTGCAGGAGTACAAAAGGTCCAGAAAAGGCCACTGGAAATGCTTTTGTGTGAGTAGAGATCAAAAAAGATTGTTAATGAGAACGGAGGAAGAAGAGGTGATGTGGTAACTAAGGGTAAAATAATGAATGATACAGAGAGGTAAATTTGGAAATTCTGTTTAGTCTTTACAATAAAACAGGGAGATAYTCAATAAAGAGAAAAAAGATGCAAAAATCAGGATCTTTAAATGAAGTGTGTATAGGTGAGGAAATTGCTGGCGTAAGAATGTTACTGATCTGAAGAGAAAATCAAGATAAATGGAGGAAATGTTTAGATGAATAGATAATAACCCCTACAGATCTATAATGTAAATGAAAAATAATCACAGTATATATACCGTATACTGTTCAAAGGAGAATGTGRCCCTTGAATAACAAGAATACAAACTTTTTCCTTGCGCTTCATATCTTCTGGTTCTCTTAAGTTACATTTCTTTAACTTTTCTCTATCCTGTTTTTGTCTATTGGAAAAAAAATACTTCCTCTATGCCAATAATGTATTTATTAAAAGCTTTCAAAATGATGATAGAATTAATAGTTAKCTAGTTATAACTTGCTACAAAGTCCAGTTGGTCTGGTGATTGCTATAGTTCTGTCTTTAACCATTTGTAACGTAGTATTTCTGCCAGTAAAATAATAAACTTCAAGCTTTATTAACCTCTTATGAACTTTAATGATCTTCATAATGGGGTTGGAGCACTATATAAAATTTGAATTTTAGTACTAGTATTTACTAGTGATGGTATTAGTAAAATTAAAGATATATGGTATTTTAGATAGGCTCTCATTTTATTTCCAGCTTTGCACATCATGCATATAAATAGCTATATAGGGAAGAATTAACTTGCCAATACTGGCATTGTATTGCTTTATATTTTATTGTCATTATTATTATTATCATGAAAACAGGAAAACTGTGATTTTCTAACTTTCTGCTTGCTTTTTAATTAATTGCTAACTTTTTCTGTATATTTYTTGATTCCTTATATTCAAGTGTTTTCCTCTAGTGATTGCTCTTCCTTTCTCATAAGGAATGTCTTTTCTTTATACTGGCGTCTTAAATCCTTTTGCTTTGCCTTTTGCCATTCTTTCTTTAATCTTTTTCCTTCTGTTTAATTTTTAAATCCTTTGCCCTTTATCTTTTTTCAGTCTTTTAGCTGCTCTCCTCAGCTTTGATTCTCTCTTAAACATTACTGCTTCTTAATATTGTGTTCTTTCATTGATTTTTTCCTTTTGTTTTTGTCCTTTTTTAAAGTTTTTCTTTAGTATGCCATCACACAAGGAAAAGATGTTGCCAATTTTAACAACTGAATTAAAAACAAACAAACACAGAAAGGACTCAGGTGTGTTCAAGGGAAAGATGAAACATTTCTCTGTTTCCTGAAAAGAAAAATCCTATTTACTTCAGTGGGCATTGAAACATTTTGCCTGAGCCTTTTTTTTTTCTCTCTGATAGCACATCTTGTGTTTCAAACCAAAAACAATCATCATTTTAGTATTTCTGGGTACTGTACTTCTAGGCATCTTTCTTTCTTTCCCCACTCTTGCAGATGACTTTCATGCATAGAAGTCCACAAGCTGCATTTTGTGCCTTTTAAATTCTTCTTTAAATGTGAAGTTTGTTGGATGCAGTTTTTAGAAGCTGTCTCTGTAGTCTATTATAGAGTATTTTTTTATTGATTACACTGGAGAAAAGGATTAAATAACTGAAGAAAAGCATTCACTCAAGTTCATTTTAAAAGATGTCTGTAAATACAGTTCAGAGTAAGCAGCAACRAATGTAGTTAGTTACTCTGTAGTTGTAGTCAGTTAATGACTTCTGTTTTTTAAAAAATGATACTTTTTGTTTGAGGTAAAGAATAGTTGTCTTCCCCAGGTCATTTGATAYTAGCACTAATTTTTTTTTTCTTTAATAATAAATCTTTTTAATTGTAACTGAATTACTTGTTAAGCAAGTAGAGARGGAATTCTATGTGTAGGAACATTATGAGAGTCTAGGGGAATAAAAAGACACAGAACATGCTATTCTGCAGCTTAAATAGATATTTGCAATATTCTCCTACATATATTTGTGTATAGATTGTGGTGAAATGTGGTGAAAGTCTCAAGACAGTGTCAAGTTTCTAAAGAGAATTGTCAGGTCGAAGGTTTGAACTGGCAAAGTTGACCAAAAGGAAGCTTTAGCTGTTACCTGCATATATCCCAAGATAGCAAATTTGTATACCTAGAAATAGAAGTCCATGAACCCCTTCACAAATCTGTAAGAAGTTGAACATGTGAAAGAATCAAGCATTGGTACAGAAGAAATTTTATTTCCACCACAAGCTTGTAGGTTTACTAGGGGACAAGAAGGCAGCTGTATCCGTACCGCAGAAACTGTRTACCACAGAAAAGTGAAATTAGATTTTTTTCACTCTTTTGATAGAGTAATCTATCTAATTGGAAGTTTAAAATAAAAAGGAAAACAATGAAATCTTTTTTTTTTTTTTGCTAAAATATTTCAGTTTGCGTTAAACTTGAGCACACTGGCACTAAAACCACTAGGTTGAAGGTGGGGAAAGAGAAGGCTGTAGGTAGTCAGATCCCAGATTTTTCCTTGGCAGAAAATGGCAGAGGAGGCCACGGGTGACTAAGGCTGCTCTGCTTCCAGCCTGGTCCCCTTGGCTGACCCTAGGACCTCTGCAAGGGCGGCTGCCTTGAGTGAGCGTCTCCTTGCCCATGGTAGTTGTGTCCTTGGACATGGAGTTCTTCTACACCTGAAGAACATTTGGTTCAAAATCATAGATGGGAGTAGTGATCCGAGGATGATGAAATTTAACATGAAAATGTTTCTATATTTGAGATTGTGTCATTGTAATTGATTCTTAAAACATCWCACAAAATGAAGAAAGAAGCAGAGATGGTAAAGGGCTGCTAGTGAAAGTCCCTGAAACTCTTCATCTCCTTCTGAACATTCTCTCACAGTCCTGTGACTGCTGAAAAGAGTTTTCCAATTGCTGAGAGCATTTGGAATCTCTGAATGCCGYGGCAGACACCTGCACTTGTTGCTTCTGCTTCAGTGCTGTGTCTTACTTTCTGCCCTTGGTATGATTAACAGGATTACGAGGAAAACCTTAAGAAATACAAAGGAGAGAACTATCAAAACAAACAGTGTTAATTATTTTAACAGTGTCTGATCTGTGCTTCAAGTATTTTCTCAAAGATTTTTTTCCTTTTCCAGTATTCCTGCCCCACATGTAGCACACTTGGCTAGGGTGTTAAGAGAATGGATTTCYATAACAGATGGCAATAGGGCCTAATATGTGGCATGTATTTGAAATCAGTCTTTTTGTGCTCAGGAACAGAGGAAGAAATGATGTGTTTTGGTCTGTTTGGTCTGATAAGAAGGAAAGAGCAGGGAAGTGAAGAGCACATTTGCACTATGYAAGGAAAGGTGTTCTGCCCATATTGGGTAAAAGGCCCTACTAAGTGTACTTTAATATTATCTACATTTAAGTATAAAATGCCTGTTGAGCCAAAGCATGTCAGAAAGCCTGTAGTCTGCATATGAAAATGAAGCATATCGATACAGTAAAATGTTTAGGAAAGAAGCTCTTACAGATAGTTCCCAATTTTTAGGCAAAATGCCTATCAAGCATTTCGGATCTTTATTTGTTCTAGCTGCACAGAACTTGTACTTTCTTTCATATCCCATGTATTAATCCTAATATTGCATAAAACACTAATTGGTTTGTTACTGCAAATCAGGTCATGCTTTTTTTTACCTTTTTCGTGCATTTTCATGTATTATTTATTCAGGTTATTTGGTATGGTAAAGAAAGTGTTTTTGTGTCTACCTGGTAGATGAGGTGATTCTTTCTCTGCAGTGAGTTGTGTCTCAGGTTGAGGAGTCTATTTGTTTAGAATGAGTTTATTCTTACTCCTGTACTTGGAGTTTGATGAGAAATCTTTATATGGATTTCAAGAATAAGAAGGTTTTGGGTCCATKTCACACTGACTATAGCACTGACCATTAGAGAACTTAATTTTCCATTCTGAAACTATTTTAATTTTTTTTTTTTTTAAAAAAGATGGCTTACTGAAGAAATAAGGATAATTGGCAGTTTGAGTTTTTGTAGTAGTTTGGCTGACATGAATGCAGGTGCCCATGTCTATGTGTGTGTGCATATGTGCACTTGTGTATGTGTGTTTTGCAGCTGTTGATCCTGGATTGTTTTCAGACTGTCCATGGTATTCTGAAAACAACCAACAGCCCAGAGCAATATTATATGGGAGAGAAGAAGGAATCTTGGTGAGTGCTTGTTTTGCGGGCAAAGGCTAGCGTTTTCTTTGGTCTTTGCAGCTTTGTTTTGTTCCACGTGGGAAAAAATAATTCCTCCATAGGATTCTGTATGGAAAGCAGTTAATTAAATAGGTTTTTCTTATCAGGTGCTACTGGTTCAAATTATTGCAATCTAGTTGTAAAWGACGGAAATTGAGATCAATTTTGACTATTGATGGAGGATCTAGATTTAAGACTTGCATACCATAATTATTGACCTACAAGAACTGAATGGCAGGGTGGATATTTTACTTTGGTAATATTCTCTCGTGATAATTTATTAATATCCTTTTACTTCATCTGATTTTTTTCCTGCCCTGTTTAATATGGTAAACATATGTAATTCACTTCTCCACATGAATAGAATTTTATCTTGTAGCATAAAATCCTGTCATTGCTTTCTCAAAAGCTCTTAGAAAATATTAAGTAATCATGAGAGTTAACTGCTAATTGCATTGGCTTTAATTTGTCACTTTAAATGTTCTAATTATTTCTTCATGAGGTTATCAGCAAACTCTTAAATAGGACCTCAGTGCAAATTAGGCCCTTGGGCCAGGTTATTTATTTTGACCCAAACTTCAATTGAATRTTATGATTAAAAATAACTGAAGAATAAATACATTTTAATAATGCTCTCTAAAACTGGAAAAATTAATGTCTAAGCAAAATTTTAAAGTAAGAATCACATTTTGTTATATTAATGAAACTCCTATCACATTGTCTTGAATCTGTGTGGGCTGCAGCTAAACGCATATAGTTATTTTCAGATTGAACACAGTTTCGTATGCCAGGTACACTATTSTGTGACAGTACAAATGATTGCATTGTATTTAGGTTAACGCTGAGGGACTAGAAAGGATTTGTTTTAAGTTCAGTTTGAGCTTTTTAGGGTGAAAATTCAGGATAACAAAACAAAGCTGGAAAATGCTGGCAAAGCAAATAAATYTCCTGGAGTGAAGAGTGGTGGAGAGAAAGAGGAAGGAAGGAAAATTGAAAACTGCTACAAAACATTTCTGTTCCTGGTGTGGCTTGGGAAATGCTTCTCTCTCAGGCATACCAGGATGCGTTTTGGTTGCACAGTATCCCAATGTAATCTTTATGAGATGCATCAACTTGCACCTAATACTGCTTAAGTGAGAAGAATTTGCTATTTTTGAATAGTTTTTGCRTACTCTATTTGTGACAAAAAATTGTTAAAAATAATAGTGAAAATTTTTGTCARGATCAGTTGTTTCATTGAACATCATGATGAGATAAGCATTAAGACCAATGCTGCTCTTATGAGGTATTCAACAGAAAGAACAGGACAGGGATTCATACCTCCAAATAGTCTCCTGCATGTGCTGTATATGTTCTATGTGAGACTCTATACCCTACACTGCTTGTTGAGTGTGAGTGGAGCAAGTGCAGAGCTCAGTTCATACACATGCTCCCCAGTGGTCTCAGCATCACCAGCGTGGTCCGGAGGACCTCCAGTGACTACTCCAGGTAGGCAGGTTCTTCCAGAAGGGAAGTGGGAAAAAAAAGWGCATTTCCTGTGGGAAAGAAGTGTATTTTTGCAGGTCTATTCTTTCTCAATGCTTTTTGTAAGATACATTTGTGTGTTTGACCTCTGTCTTATTTTATGCATGTTGATTTCAGCCTCTTGCAAAACAGAGTAATAGTCTTGTTAGATTCCATGAAAGATCATAAAATATTTATAGAAACACTTTTCATTACAGATGTGGGCAAAGAGAGGGGATACTAAGTTGGTTCTCTGAGAGCTGAGAAGTGTCATCTTTATCCAGACCTCACATTGCCAGGTTTCTGAGGTGAAAGGATACTTTCTTGATGTCTGTAATTCAATTTCACATAGTGAAGCCATATTCAGGTTCTGTGTAAGGTCTCTGATAAAAATTTATTACACGGAAAATGTAGTGGTTGGTGCATTTGAAGTTCCTTTCAATAGTGTCACCCTTCAGCAGGCCTTTTTCCTAGTAGCCATGATATGACTCTCTGATTTGCCTTTCCCACAGTCTTGACTTTGCTGGATTTGCAGCAGCAGGACTGCAGTAGCTTAGGTGGCTTATCRTGAAGTCATATAGTCCTCAAAACACCATTGCAAATACTGTGCTCTGCTYTGAATCACCCGCAGGACATGAGCCATGCTCAAGGAATGTGGGACTCTGGAATCTGAGGCATTTAGCAGCCTTACCTGAAGATGTTGGAAGTTGAGGAATTTTCAAGTTCTTGAAGAACTACATGACCATGTTTCTGAATTTTCAGATAACAATGTAAAAAGCCTGTATTTCTTACTACAGTATTTTTGAATTTGGGCAAGTAGGGTGTACTTCAAAGCATATTGACTAATACTATACTATAAATATTACCTGATACTAAAGTGTAAATACTAATAAAAAAAAATCCTCGATCTTGTAGCTTGTCCCATAGGTCAGATTTGAAGGAATGATGCAGAAGGACTGGCTTGAGATAAGAATTACACTATTTTTTTCCAGTCAGAACTTTGTCTTAAGAAGAGATCTTGTTGCTTGTTCTTTTGCGTGTTTGYTTACATAAAGGGATTGTTTGTCCCACACACTTGTGTTGAAGCATGTGCACATTCTTCATTTGTAGAAATTTGAAATTCAATACAGCTCCTGGCTTTCTTAAGTTCTGTTGCAGCAGATCCTGTTTCCTAAGTGTTCAACTCTGCTTCGCATCTCCCAGATTTGCTGTTCTGGAGCACTCTGTTGTCTTACTTCACTTCTCAGCACAATCAACTTTAAAACACTTGCACTGATGTTTGTTTGCTCTCTGGCAATATATGTCATAGGGATTGAGAAACGCTGYGCTGTATGACTCTCTTGTCACCATCTGTGTTTACCATTCTACCTTTCTTGTCTGACCCACACATTGTCATCTGCGGCTTTGCACGTACTTTCAAGTCATGGAAAAAAATACTAAATGAAAAGCAAGTGGGCCAACTGCAAATGCTAACATACAGATGTTACCTTACATGGAAATGTAATGGCAAAGCAGATATAGTAAAACTGATCAGTTGAGGTAGAAGGAGCAGAAATTTCTGATTCTGTTATTTGACTGGCTGATGTTGACACTCAGTGCAAGGTTTGAGGCTGAATGAGAATCACCACCATCATCAGTGTTAAAATGTCCAGGGGTCATGGTTCAGTTCACTGTGCACAGTAGAAATGTATTTGGCTGACATGTTTATCTACTTATCTACACTTGTGTGCCCTTCCTTAGTCTGACATGAGCAAATTACAAACAGTCTGGATATGTTTATTTCTGCAGTTCAAGTCTCTGACATGTCTTCCTGTTCTTTTTGGAATTATTTGTATTTTAATATCTTCACAGGCACTTTGTTATCATCCGYTGTTAGTTTTTCTCTTATCATCTGTGACTTCTTCTTTTTCATTTTATTCTGTGCTTCTTGGTGTTAGCCACTGACGTGACTTCGACTATACAAGTCACTTGTAAATATGTCTGTCCACTAACATTATGACTTCTTCCCTGCATTTGTATGTCTCAGGCTTGATTTCTACCATGATGTAAAGATAATTACCATATCTTTTCAAAACAGAACTTAATCCACTTGCCTGTTTTCCTRCTCCAAAAGACAAAAACATTATCCTTTTTGACACTGAGGCTCAGTGACTCGAGGCCATATTTTACTTTTGCTTTTCTCAGGCATCATATGTCTTGGCCATAACTAGGTCTCGCATCCTCCCCACCCACTCAYTTCAAGCCTCACTTCAAGCAAAACGTTGTTAGTGAATTGCTTCTTTTAGCCTACTTATGTATTCATATTCCTTCCTATTTTAAATTCTTTGTGAGATCTCTTGCCTCAGGCTGGTAATTGTTACTTTCAAAGCTTTACATGGGTACTTTCCAAATAGGGTGAATAGTCCATTGGCGGCCTGTGAGGGTGTGAGAAAAGGTCTGTGGAACGAAATGGAGCCTCAACCCTACATGGATCTTCTCTGAGAAAGCTCGTTAGCTTGGTTCAAAAGTTCTGGCACTAATCTTTGAACTTTGTTACGTTATATTTACAATCTGTCATCAAGCTTTTTTTGTTGTGCCTGCTCTTTCTGCTTTGCCAGTGCTTTCCTGACCTGTCCACTTGTTCGTGTACAATTGTCTCAGAGTTTGTTTTCCACAGCCTTGGACTCGCAAAAGGGCCTCATGGAGCTTATCACAGAGCTTATACTGCGTTTGTTTATGCACCCCTCATAAACCTGGTTCTGCACCCCTCATAAACCTGGTTCTGCCTTGCATACGCTGCTCAAAAGTATCTGTGTATTTGCTTCTATTGTCTTGTTTACTTTTCTGTAGCAGTTCTGTAGTGGTTTATCTGTAGATCACAAGCTTATTTAGCTGCAGACAATCCTTTAAATCACCTGAAAAGCATTTCTCAATAATGAGGCTGAAGTACACAAAAACAAACAAACAGAAATCCTTTTGCCAGGTATTATTTTCTATAATCGGAAAGTTCATTCTCCCATTCTAGCTTCCATTAGGGCATGACTTTTTTTGATGAAAGGCAAAATATACAGCCTGCCTGTGAAGCCACTATTAATTCCACACTATCTCTCTTTCATAGTGCAGCTGGCACCCTAGCCCCGGGAGAACAAGCTCATCACTTCTACCACATGCTTGTTCTCTACCAGCTCAGGCAGCAGGAATCCTAAGTTTGCTCTCAAATATTGGTCTTGCTTATGGCAACRCAGAGCGTTCTGCAATGCCTTTGGGCCAGCTGAAAATAATTTCTAGCACAGCTGGAGTGAAACTACAGAGGTGTAACATTCAAAGACATGCAAGTCCCAAGGAAGCCGGGATTGTGTGTGCTCTTCTGTACTACATGGTTACAAGCATGGTTATTTACAGAATCAGTAAAATAAAATAAAAATACTACAGTTCTAATTATATGTATTTAAATATAGCATCCTTTCCTGGGAGTAGGAAACACTGAAACCAGYCATGTTTGTAGAATAAGTTGTGTTTCTGATTTTTCAGACTCAATGTCTTGTATTTCCAAAACCAAATTGTTTCAGCTGGCTTTGTTAATAATTTTCATACATGTGTGCACATGTACATTTAAATTCTTATAAATTTATGTCCTTTATGTATTTATTAGGTGCTATCTATATTTATTATTCTACTAATAAGTTAGTAATTTTTATTGTTAGTATTACTAGTGAATACATTCTTACCACATATGCTTCCATAAGTTTCATCTGTTTACTGAAAAAATTACTAGGAATTTGCCAGTCATTCTAGGGACATTCTTTTATATTATTACTTCAACTTCCCTTTAAAGCAGCTGTAGAAAATGAATACCTTTCCAGAGGTTTATTCAACTTTAAAACAGTTAACAATACTTTGATTAATTCTGTCCAAGAGCAATGTGTCTACCTATGCTTATAGCAGCCTTAATTGCACTTTCCTGTCCCTACCCTTAAATGAAACTACTGAAATGGCTCGTTTTCATGTTCAGGATAACTCTGAATGCTTTCAAAATGTTTTTTATTCACTTTATAAAGTTTTGCTCAACTGAGTGTATGTCACAGGCAATTCTTCTTAGTATGATTCAAATTKCTCTAACTTAACAAAAATTGCTCACTGCTTTGAGGAATTTTGAAGAGTGGAAAAGCTGCCTTCTCTTCAGTCTTAATCTGCAGCCATGCAACACTTTCAACTTTCCTGTCATCCTTACTCTTCTCTCAGAATGGTTGGCACTGTTTTCCTATGTGTTGTCTAGAGCACACACACACACAAAAAAAAGGGATCTGGTTCTCATTAGGTCCTCAGCTGATGGTTGACTGTACTGTGCTGATGGCTTGTAGTAAGTCTTTCTTTTCTAAGCATAGACAACAGCAGTACATTTTTTTATAACCCTGCAGCATTGGGTGTTGCACTACGGGAAAGTGGAAGTTTTGGAGCAGAGGCTGGACATGGAGCTATCCCTTTGCCAAACTCCTTCTTCTCCCCAGATGATCTGACCTTACAGGAGGACCTGGATCTGTCCATACAGGACCTTTCTCCCTGGTGGATCCTGTTCCTCAGTACAACATTTTCCTGTGYCCTAAGAACCGCTGACCTCGCAGTTCGTGGCTGCCTCCTCTGCTCCATCAGCTTTCTGGGAAGGACACGGTGTGGGAAGCACACTGGCTGGCTTGGCAGCGCCAGGTGGCTCATTCCTGGCACTTCCTTGTCAAACAGCTGGAGCAGGGAGACCATGCAGGTGTGAACTTGAGTCCTGTGGGGAGAGGTTGAAGGTCTGGAGGCAGTAGGGCTGAGAAACAGTAGGGCAAGCCCATTAAGGGACACACAGGGCAGTGCAGAAGGCCACTGTTGGCCAGTTTTGCTGTTTGATGTTGTTTCCTGTGTCATTAATTTAGATATATGTTGGATCAACTAATAGATCAACTGTTGCTAACATTGATCTAGTGCAAATTGAAGCATAGATCATCACATATATAAGAATCAAGAAGAGCTTTTGGACATGTTGCTTGTTCTGAATTTGACACATAGTCAGACACTGAATCTTGAGTATTCTATTACATATAGATCTCTCTGATTCTCATTTATTTTAATTATATAGTGTTATATAGTAATTGCATATTATTATTACTTGAATAGAGTTTTAAAGTATTTTATGAAATTGGTAAATTTGTGTATCTGAAACTATGTTTTTCTTACGGAAAGAATTGTTCTTATTTTAAAATTGTGGCCTAGGCACAGCTTCCATTTTATGAAGTAAGCCTCTTTTGACTATATCCACTTTCAATGGCACATATTATGCAATTTAATATTCGCTAAATATATTTCCTGATAGCTTAAATTCTATCAGTCAACTGCGTTYTCTTGTATTTCACTACTCCTTTTTTTTTCCTCTTGATTATTTAGTCAGTACACTCCAATTTTGCAACGTTTTTCAACATGAGTAAATTTGCTTTGAGGGATCCTTGTTTTACTAGTTTAAGGAGCTGATTTTCTCAGTCATCCCTTATATTTTATTCAGGAGGATCTTTTGTTTAGCTACTTAAGTTTTAAAATCTGAATATATGCAATTTCATTAGCTTTCATTCTTACTAATCTGTTAAATAAGACATCATAGATGACATTATATTTGACTTCCAATTTCATCGGTTTCTTGTTTCTAGAGATTCTGTCTTGTTTTTGCAAATTCTCACTTGTGTCTGCCTTGTTCTTTTTTGGAGTGTTATTTTTGGTGAGTTTTGATTTCATTGATAATCTTTAGCAATTCACTAGAAAATTTATCCCTTCAGTCATTACTTGAATTGCTGTTCTATTATGTTGAATTTGTCCAGTAACATGAAATGTGTTTGCAGTCGTTATTTGTTACRGTAAACATATTGATTAGATAAAAATTCCAGTTAAGGAGTCCAGGAAATGGTAGAATGATTTGAATGTTTATATGAAAGGAGAAATGTGAAGTTCCAAGCCCAAAACTCGCACCCAATTTACTAAAAATATTGAATGGTTTATTTACAAGGTTGTTATTATAGGCATGCTTAAAAATCAGAAAACCTTTTTAAGCTGTTTTTGTAATAAAGAATGAGTAAGGCATAAAGTGAAATAGTTTTGTGGTACAGAACCTCGGTAAGATTGCAGGATTAATAACTGTAAACTCAAATTCAGTTCTCTTCTTTGTGTGTCTGTGTTTATGCCTGTGTCTGTGTGTGCTTAAAACTGGTAGGCTTTATTTATTTTGCTTTTCTTTTCTTTTTGCTTTTCATATAGAAAATAAAAAAAGCCCCTTTGGACGTGAACCAAAGACCCCAAGCAGCATTCTGATTTGCCTCACTCCGAGTCCCTACAGTATTTATTTTCCTGAAGCTTTTTTCTTCCCTTTCTTTTTTTAATAAACACTTATAAAACTATATTGCTTGAAGTTACTATCCAACTGAAGTACCTGTGAAAAACTTACCTGCCTTGAGTCCCTGTGTTGCCTTGCTTCTTGGTTCTTTCTTTTCCAGATGTCTTTGTAGTTTTATATTTTCCCCTTCCTATAACCATTTCTATATCTGTAAAAATATAATGTTGAAGTATTTACTATGCTTCATTTACTATGGATTTATAACCAGCGTGGAGGTTTTTAGACTTACTGATACTTCAGTATTTTTTATTCATAGATAGGAAAACCAAGCTGGCTTGCTGTTTCTCCTTCCAGCCAGTTTCTCAACTTCGAATAAACTAGTYATGGGACTATTCTAAGAAAACACTTTTTTTTTTCTTTTTGTATCTGCTAAATGCTATATAGCATTTCACATTTGCTTTTGGTCCAAGTCTATTTCATGATCTGAATATTTTCTTTTTTTTTTTTTATTTCTATAAAACATCCAAACTAAATATTACATTTTGAAGATTTTCTAATATTTTACTATATATGTTCATCTACATTATTGGAAATTTAATTTTAAGATTAATTGAGTTTTTAAAGGTGGGGTGACTTCAAATGAAGCGGTTTGATATATTTCTACTATTACCTACCGATCATACTTAAGAAAATTTCGTTCTTCCTGTTAGATGATAACTGGGTTTCACAGCGTTGTTTGCAATTGCTGGATTAATGGMTGGTCAGAGTTTGTGAAAGCGAAGGGCTGAGTGTTGATACCTCTTGGATCAGCTGCAGAGCGCTCTGTTGCCTACAGCTTTGTTCAGAAGAAGGACAGCTCTCCCCTTCCATCTTCCCTTAAGAGCTAAGGCCAAGCACTATAAGGGGTTCACTGGTTTTGTTAGATCTACAGTTTCTATAAATACAAATAATATGTGAAATGTGAACTGTTATTATAAAGCTGTCATTAAGTGCCAACCCCAGAAACCCACTTTGGAGGAAATTTCACATCCTCAGTCCAGTTCGGTGTAATTGAAAACTCAGTAGTCAATGGTCACTTACAATATCTCAGGAGTTTTCCCTTCTTCCTTTACTGCGTGAATACTTTTTTATCTTTTATAGACTGATTGTTTTACAACCTTGGATTTGTGGCTTTTCCATAACTTTTGCCCATACTCTCAGAATTAATCTTTTACCAGCCTCATTTGCAGTTAAGAACTGCTCTTGACTATATTGCTATAGGAAAAAAAAATATTGAGAACTGTTTGAGCAAATACTGCATTTTCAGATTACATTTTGAAATCTTGGTTAGCCATCTCATTAATTCTGCTTAAAAGTTAAAAGAAGATCCACCTGATAATAATTCTTATTTTTTTCTTTAGCTACTTGTTACTGTATTCTCTCAAAAATAACATATTTTAGTTAACTAACTTGGTTTTAACCCAAATTCTGAAAGAATATGAAATACCTAYGCACACCTGTGTGTTGTCAATTCAAAAGAAGTCAATCTCTATAAATTTAGAGCACTGTTGAACAGCAACCCATCCAGCTTCAAGCCGTGCACCACTGTTGTGTACCTTAATGAAGTTACAGAAGSTAAGTGGTGAGAAGTGACTGTTACATCGGGGAAAACAGACATTTTTGAAGAGCTGTATTGGGCTGTAAATATTTTGTGCTCTTCCTTTGAAATTATTGCTTGAAAAGCTGATGTTTGCATTTTTAATGTGGTTGGTTAGGGTCTAACAGAAAGGTGACAGTGACAGTAAGGGCTCTGGTTAATTGAACTCACTTTTCCTAGTTGTGGGTTGCAGAAGTATAAAGATCAAGATGATAGAGATTTAACATAGAATTTTACTGGAGCCATTTATGGTAAGTTTTAAGCTAGGCTAACGAAGGCACTTTCTGGTTACCCATCTACTTTTGCTATTGTACCAGATGTGAAGCTTATCATGCATATTCAAAACACAGTTCATTTGGTTTAGTGCTGAATACAAGGACACCTGTTTAAATAATCAAATTATCGTGAATGCACAGAAGCTGTTTTGGTAGCAATTCTGCTTTATAAAGGTATTTAACATGGGAGACACGTCCTCGTAGAGATCAGTGAGCAGTGTGACAGTGTTTTGGTAGAAAAACACCATGATAAAACTGGAGAGTCAGAGCATGTCCACACCTAGGTAAGCTATGCAAGAGTCAAGATGATGTAGATTTTCATTTTTTCAGCCTTTCCTTCCACCTCACTTACAGCACTCACAGGAGAGTATTCTATAGGTAGCATTGACACACTTTCAGTATTTTAAGATTCATCCCATGTTACTGAGAGCTGTTTTGGGTGCACGTCTGAGTGGCATTCTTGATGCTGTGCTGTGTTGGCCTAGCAGAGAATAAAGCAAAGCTCTTACTATCAGAGATAATAAGCACATGGTTTTCTGTGCTGGAAGCAGTAAACACATTGCTTGTTACGTGAAGATCATTTTCTGTGCTTTTTTAAGTRAAGATGCCACAGGAAAGAAGTGCAAAGATCAAAAGTCTCATATTAACAGAGATGTGAAGGAAGTATTATATTGGATTCTCAACTTTTTAAAAGAAAACACAACTTCAGTTGTTGCTATTATGGAGTGTCTATTTGCAGAGAGAAGTAGTGTATTCTCACAGCCTAATTTTAGATGCCTGCTCTAGCAGGCTAGTTAACATAAACTCTGTTAATAGTCTCTAGAGAGAGAGAAAGAGAGGCAGAGAAAGAGAGAGGCTCCTTCAGAAAGCAATTCCAACAGCTGTAGGGTTCGGTGGTAAGTCTCTTTACACTCTTAAGTCTTTTCTTTTTCCTCTGCTGGCTGTACAATAGCTTATCTTGCTCAGTGATTGTTCTCCTCAGTCAGTCTGAACTCACGCTAGGTATGTGTCTCTGTGTTGCAGATACGTGGAGATTGAGATTCAGCAGAGGATTTTAGCAGAGCCATTTTTAGTCAGATGTCATTTTAAACTAGGCATGAACCTAGTGCATGGTGATGAATATTCTTGAATATTCTCAGTGTTGTGAATGTTCTTGAAAAGAATTGGAAAATACTTTTGCATATTTCAAAATAATTTTAGTAACGCTGGGATTATCAGTTGGAAAGAAACTCAAGGAATTTTTGTGAATTTGGCCAATGAAATGTTTGTGTTATGGTGTCTGATTACTAGTTGTGAAGCAGAAAATTTTCAAATTGAGGATATTTTCTTCTGCTGTACTTGGATAACAGCAGAAAATGATATCTAACGGTAAACCACTCTCCCATAGCTCAGGCTGTGGAAACCTTATATTTATCAGAAGCTGGATCTTATTTGAAGTATAAATATTTTAGAATTACGAACACTACAATTTCAATTWAAATTTTGCATTAGTTCTGAAAAGATGCTGTTGGTGGGTATTCTGCTGCGCTTTATCTGGGCAGTGTTGAATAATGAGAGGRAAAAAAAAAAGGAGAAAAAGCCACTATACTGAACCTGAGCTGTAGCCACTAGGCTTCAATTAGAGACTGACCTGCCTTTTCTCCACTCAAATTAATGTTCTTAGCATGTAAAAGAGCAGCAAATCTAATGAGTGGTTGAGGCAGCAACCAGGAGACTCGAGGAGTTAGTTAGATCCCTGCTCGTGCTTGTGCTGCATTCAGCTTTCACAGTGTTTGAGAAAGCATCGTGTGGTCTGCCCGTGTCTGAACAGCACTGGGAGGCTCTGGCCTGGCTCCTGATTTTAGCATGTGGCATTAAACATGGTTTACACATGCAGCAATAGCTTGCTTTAAATTGCCCCCAGTATTATCAAGTGTTGCTAAATACGTTTTTTATGAACTATTGAGATATGTTTGTGTTAGAAAGAAGATTTCGATTCATCTGTCCATACTCAAGCATATTAAATGTATGTGAAGATTGAAGTAAGCACCGGAACTTTAAAAAGTTAATGTAATTTTTGATGATTTCTATCAATATTGATTTATATCAATATAGGGTCCAACTAACTCCTTATATACAGAATTAGTGGCCAGGCCTTGGCATCCTCAGGTTCCCTGCATGTTTTCATCCACTGCAGTGCTCATGGACTGTAGTGTCCATTACCTAACTGCAGTCTACACTGCGCCAACTACTTCTCAGCATTTGTAGCATTTCCCTACTATTTTCACATTTTATGTGCTCCTACTGTAGCATAAGGAGATAATTGAGCTCGTGTTGCACTGCATTTTGTGTGCAGCTTTTTCTAAATGCTCTGTGTGCCTCTTCTGTCAAGATAAGTCTCAATTTTCTTCTTCCCTAATGACTACATTGAGGATTTGCTAAGAGTGCAGTGACAATGCATGTGAAAGAGCTCTCTGTGTCTGACTGATGACACTTAAGCAGCTAATTGCTCACAGAATTTTACTTCATAAAACTGTTCATACACCTGCTTTGCTCAGTACTGTGTTTTTGGCACCCACACAGCAAGTGAAGCCTTGCCAAAATGCATGAGACACATTGGGAAAAGCACAAGTGTGACTTGAGTTTAGAGGGGTCTCTTCTAAGCAGTTCCTTTTWCCTGGAGTCTATAAACATCCCTAGTATTCCCTGGTATTGCCGCCAGTGCTGGTGAAGTTTCTTGTGKTTTTTTKTTTGTTTGTTTTGTTTGCTTTGTTTTTAYATTATTTTGCTTCATTTTTCTTTCTGTTTTTCTTTTGTCTGAAARTAATAGACTCAAGCAAATATCTTGAAAAAAAGAGAATATCTGATTACTGTGAAATCCTCTTCAATTATGAAATGTGTTAACTTCAATTTTTAAAAGGATCAAGAAGACCTTTTTGGTCAGAATATTCTGTGAGAGAAGAAAGGAAAGGTAAGGCAAAAAGTAKACGCGTGTTTAGAGAATGCCATGTGCCAGACAGAATAATTGAAATGGATCTCACCGTTTAAAAGTTACTTGGGTTACTTGTTGCAGGGACTAGGCTTGCTGAGGTGTGACTTGCTTTAGCTCAGATTTGTGTAGTGAATGCCCAGCACGAGGGCGGTGTGCTGAGTTTGGGCACGTCGAGCTTGGTGGGGCCGCAGCGTTTGGCACGTTCCCGTTGCTGCTGCTCTTCCCTTGGCCTGCGCTGGTGCTCCCGCTTTCCGCTAGAGAGACCAACTGATGAGGTGTGACCACATGGCATTTGTTTTCCTCTGTCGTGAGAGAAATATAATGGACTTGCCTTGCTACGGTAACATTGGTATTGTTATTATGCAAGATTTATACAGGAGCAAGGCTCCGGGTCACATGCCTTGTTAGGCGTAGCCTCCATGACCAGATATTTAAGGATGCCCAGATACGCAGCTCAGTTTTCTGCAGAATTTCCAGCGATACATGAGCAGGTGTGGAACTGAAGCCACTGATTGAGGTAAGGTTAATAGGTGTTTTTAGAAGCTTTTARATCTCTGTTTGCAAATTCCATTAAATGCCGAGGTATGTTTGAAAATATGGCCCCAAGTAACAGGTCACATCTCAAAGATCTTGGCAGTCYGTAGCATTTGAAACACAGTGTGGGAGAGGTGTTCGGGGGGAATGCGGTAGGGAAAACGCGATGGAAAAACTCAGTGTAATCACAGATGCACTTAAGCTGTGCCATGACAGCAGAAAACGCGTAAGCAAAAATATGTCATTGGAGCAGCCAGACTGCTCCCCTTCAGATTCCTACAGGAAACCTTCGAACGTGACCGGCTTTTGCAACGTACGTGGTGTGCGTGACAGGAATAAAACAGTCTGATCGCACAAAAACAGGAAGATGACACCTTAAAGAAATCTGGTACTAGATAGCCTTGTTTTAGTTCACCTACCTGTTGATCCAAGTAGTTTGGATAGTCTCAGATTTGTTGTCTGTACAGTGCATGAAGCATACAGTGGAACAGTGTYCTTTTTGTGCAGTTTCCATGCAAAGCTATGACTTACCCTTCAGAAATTGGTCAGTTTTCTCCTTGAATTGAATGTGTGGCAGCTCTTGCTGTTCATCAGTCCTGTCCTTACTTGTGCCAGTGTTTACTGATGTTGAAGTCCCTGTTCTTCATTCTCTCCCAGTGTAGAAAGAGTAGTAGGCACTTCAAAAGAGGTGATTTGGGCAGATAGATGCAATGTTAATGGTAGTAASTTGGACTATATAATATATAGTGGAATTGATCATTCTTTCAAACCGTGGAAAACATGGAAAATGTGATTCATTTCAAAAAAAAATTGGCAGTAGGAAGGARTTTGTTCCAGCACCAAAGCTTTTAAAAGAGGATATTAAAATATGGGCAGTGTCCAGTTTGCCCCATTTGAGTAGTGTCATTTTGAGTGCCAGTTCCTTAAGGGATTTATCTGTTGTCAGATAAAGAGACTAATAATTTACAGTGGACTGAAGAAAGCCCTAATATTAATTTCAATAAAGGCTGTATGAGGCTTCGAGTGTAACAAAGATGTTAAGCAAGCTGAAACAGATGACACATTTGTGTCGCGCTCTCTCCATCCATCTATCTGTCTTTTGTTTAAACGATGCCAGCACAGAAAGCCCTTATTGTGATAAAAATACCAGAAATGCTTTTGACAATATTTCTAGCTAGTGTAATCTAATACACTCTTTGGAAGGTTCCTGGAAAAGTTGCTGAAGACCCTCAAGTTACTTTATTAGAAAACAGGAAAAATAATGTCTTTCCAGTGAAATAA
Organism: Nothoprocta perdicaria; assembly: GCF_003342845.1. Lineage (NCBI taxonomy): Eukaryota > Metazoa > Chordata > Aves > Tinamiformes > Tinamidae > Nothoprocta > Nothoprocta perdicaria. The sequence continues at coordinate 1,923,844 of NW_020454372.1, read as the reverse complement.
ACTATATGAGCCAGTAAGTCCTTTTCATATTTATTTGCTGTGATTTTATTAACTGTTATGCCAATAGATAATGTTCTCTCACTTAATAAATCATGTTGTCTTAAAAAGAAACATGTCTGTGTGTAGCATGTTTCTCCTCTTCATTGCGTGTCTGAAGATACAGTTAGAGCATTTGATAGAACATTCAATATAGTGTGGCAAACCATATTTTTCCTTTTCTGTATATGAAGCAATTAGAGTATTTGTCCTCATTGTAACTTTACACATTCATTCCTTTTCTGCTGTGCAGATCATCAGTCAGCCTGATTTCCCTGTGCTTTTGCATATTGGCCTCAGAACCTAAGTTTGGAAAGATTTTTCTGAATCATTATGTTTTTTGTTATCACAGGTATAATGCCATATTTTTCTGTACCTTTCCTTTTAAAATTTTATTTAAGATCCTAACTTGGATTTTAACTTGCGTGAGTCCTTCCATTTCCTTAGGGCCAGGAGGCCTGTGGCAATCTGAATGAAACTGTGAGGGAGAAGTACATCCTGAAACTTCAATATTAGTTTCTCCAAATTCAAGTACGGGCATTAGGAGTCGCAATGGGATTTTTTTTGTTTATATCTAACAGTGAGGCTTTTACAAATGTTATTGTCCTTCAAAGAAAGTTAAAGTGATTACTCTGTCCCTTTCAAATACAGATTTGGGAAATTCTGATGTGATTGTCTGTCTTTTATGTAAGGACGTTTGTTGTCCTCTGGTATTTGTATCAGACATACACATTTTCGATGGGCATAGTTTTATTTCCTCTTCAGTGTCTTTGAGATGACATAGGTGAAACTAATCAGAATTAGCTAGCAGAAATGTTCAGCGCAACATGTGAGCTTCTTGCGCAATATATACGCCTGTTTTTTAGAAGACTCTTTTGTTTTCTGGAATTAAAAATGAATAAAACACATTACTTTTAAAATGTTCTTACTGATCCCATTATTCTTCTTGCACATTTTACAAATAGGATGTGATGTTTTGAGCATGCTTCAGGCTTCAGTAGTTTGTATAATGTTCTATTTTCTGCAGCAAAAGCATGTCAAGGTGATCTCTGTGGGTGGTTAATATTTTCTGGAGTTTATTCTTCAACCATGAAAATATGCAAAACTGGAGAGCTTGGTGGTATGTCACATTATTTGTATATAAAATAAATGTTGTTCAATTTTATCTTTGTTAAAGATAACAGAAAAAATCACAGCTTAATAATATCTACTGTTTATTGATGGTTGACGGCAGCATTTTTCACTCTTGACTTGTGCTGTGATTGTGCTGGTGAGCAGTACTTACCATAGCTTAGATTTTAATTTTGTGACAACATATTGTAAACTTGTCATTTAAGTGGAATATTTTAAAATGTAATGATCAAAATCATAATGAATCATAGAGATTTGGAGGAAATCTCTCTAAAAATTACTGACTGCATCGTAGCAAACATTTGAGTTGTTTGACAAGCTTGAGGTATTATTTTGTTTGTTTTCAAAGATAAGTACTTTTGGAAACATTATTACGCAGAACAACATAACATGTAAAATTTATTAACATTATAGCAAATTAATYTTTAAACATTGGAGTAGGGAAGAATCATTAGAAAATTGACTATTAGAGCACTGAAAGGCAAAAGTGTGAAGCAATTTAAATTCTTAAGTTGTTAACATAAAGAGAAGTAATGAATCCTTTCACTGTTGTTAAAAGGAGTAACGAGAAAAAAAGTGGAAGCAGAAGCGTCAGTAAAATATATCCATATACTGATTTATGCTATGTGATCTATAAAAAAGGTAATATCAAAAAACTAGTGAATATTTCAGTAAAATACATAACTTCTATAATTTTTTCAAGTCTAAGCAATCATACAAGGGAATTAACTGTTACCAATAAGTGATAATGTGCCTGCACTTGATTGCTGATAGCATCTTGTATTGTTGCTTCTGTCTGTCTTCTGGTTTTGTTTCCGTTAGCCTCTGCCTCTGGGAAGCTGTGTTTTTATTATTTGTACCGCACATTGGACAGTCAGGTGTCAGCTCCGAGTGGGAGCTCTGAAGGTCTTCTAGGTGTGGCTTGCTAAGGTCAGCCTCGCTGGTACAGTGAAAAGATCCAAAAAGTGTCTGCAGCAGAGACCTTTTTTTCTCTTGCCGTTGCCCGTAGTTTGAGCTTCCTCATTAAGAGGCTGGAAAGCCCATATGGAGTAGCTCCAAACTCCAAGCCTTTATWCACAATGAGAAATTTGTTCGTTTGTAGCAAATGCAGTTTGCAGCATCTGTGAATYACCTTGGTGCACATCTCCGAGCAGCATAAGAAATATCACATTCATGTTTGCCAACGAGAGGCAAGTAAAACAACATCTTTAGATTGTGGAAAGAGTCTATTCAGGCTACGGAAGAGCTACAAATACATCAAAATCCAAGAACATATTTACGCTCAGCTCTGATGCTTTATAATCTCTGACAATGTCTTTTTAAGTACGGATTTTTCAGACCTGGAAGTGAAGTGAAGGACGAGGTTCCCTGTGCCACCCTTTGGTGTTTGTGGTCACTCCGCGCTCAACCTGCTAACTTCTCACAAGTTGTACAACCTGCACAACTCCAGCTRGCAGCCTAGAAGAGGTTTAAACTCAGCCCTCTTGCCTCATGGCTTTCTCATCTCGTGGCTGGAATAGGAAATGTAGCTGAGTGAGGTGGTTCCATCCTTAGCATTGCTGGCCCCAAAATGACTGTGTTAATCTCACTGCTCATGTGCAATAACCTGTCACAGATCCCTCCTATCCTGTGGTTCCCYTTGGTCTGCAGTGAGGCAGGGCACTGTGGATGCACAGGTGACACTACAGAAAGCACACACAGTCACACGCACTCAAATCCTGTGTGGAAGAGTTTAAGTTCCCGAGTTGTTAGCGTTGCACAGAATGAATTTTCTGACTCGTCAGGATACCTGTGTCCTTACAATCATGTTCCTGAGGTGAAATGGCGGGATCTGTGGCCCTTGTGAAGAATTAGTTGATCTTTTTTTCTATACTTTGTGACGTTTATAAAAGTATTCAAAAAGTGAAGTTTTGCTTTGCTGAGGAATTTGATCTTGCTGTCAAATTCCAGCTTATTCCTTGCAGCCGATGGGATTGTGTGTGTGTCTGCACTCTGTGATAACCACGAAGGCTGCTTGCCAGGCAGCTGCCTCACTTTTGTGACAGGACAGAGTCTACCCCTTACTGCCAGGAGCTCCAGCYGTCCTTGTGCGCTAATGGGGATTCCTGCCATCCTCCCAGCTCCTCTCCGTGTGTCCTGTAGACAGAGGTTTCCTTGAGGAAAAAAGAAAATTCATTTGTTTATTTTTCATATGGAAAAACACTTAGTTTGAGAGGGCAGAGAGATGAATCTATATTCTGCTGTAATTTTGTCACCTTTTGCCATCCAAAATTAAGTTCTTTCAAGTCACTTTGATCCTGTATCATCTCCAGACAGGCTGTCTGAATGCATCCCTGGCCGTGCTGTAGTCGCATGTCACAAAAGTGACAGTAGTTTGTCTTGCCCTGTCTGAGGTCCATTCCAGTGGMCATACTCCTCTATCCTGTTCCATCAGTTTGGAAACTCTGTTTGGGAAAGTAATCTTGAAGCTTGTTATCTCTTAGGATTTGGAGATGATGCTTGAGGAGCATCTGGCTATATTTCTGCAGCTATAAACCGAACATGTGGGCACCTGCTAAAAGAAGTAAAGAAGATGCGTGTTTGCTCTTCTCTTGCTTTTGTAGTTACAGGTTTGTAATGCTCTTCTAAAACTGAAAAATATTATGTGTCATAATATAACAGTACTTCCTACTTCAGAAATTTCTGTGTGCAAACCTTTCTCTTTTATTTGGGGTCCTCACATTTGGTTTTGTAATCAAGTTAATAAGAAGACATAAGAACACACTTCAGAATTCCATAAATGCAATATATGTTTGCGCTGCTAATTTGTAAGTGAAGATGATTGGCCCATTATTTGGTTATCTGAAGTTTTACAGTTTCTGCAGCTATAGAATTCTTCCACCTCATTTAAGCGGTGTGGAGAAAGCAGTACATCTCAAAAGGAGGAGAAAGACATAAATGGTTAGAAAATACATCTTCCACTTTTCCTTGCYTCAAAATTTTTAAGGTAAAATATGTTTCAAAAAATTAGAAGATCTGACTTTTATGGGAATTTTGCAGTTAATATTTTTAGCTAATATATGACTGAAGTACTGTATTTTCATCCCAGAGAATAGCTACAATGCAAGTCACCTGTTGCTTTGTGATTCTCTGCACATACAACATGGGGGTGTGCAAGCCACTCTATATTTAAACTTGCTTTGGAATTAACACTTAATACCAAATAAAATCCCTCTATTTTACAGTTGAGTGATTGAAGGAGAAAAAAACAGAATTAGCCATAATAGTTTTGTTCAGAGCTTATTGACTTTGGCAATGGAAAAGATTAAAAATATATTACAAAAGTGTATTTTTTGCTGTGTGTCAGTGAACATTGCTTCACTACCTTTCTGGCACATGACAAAATAAAGTTGAATTTGTGAGCAAAATTGGTGTGTTTGCTTTGAGTTTCRTATAGACTTTAAACACTTTAGTATGTATTTTATATGAGTTAGGTAGTCTTAAGAATTTGGCACCAGGAAAGTGATTTGTAGGTTCATGATAAAAAAGTAGATAAGAACAAGGTTAAGTAACTAAGGAATTCTTTGGATAAGCTTCAGATAAACTTCCAGATATAAGAATTTACCTGAGCAGATTTAAACGTTGCTTTAACTGCTCACAGTTGAGGCCTTGTAAAAATAATGTAAAATCCCTTTATATGTGAAGTCTGTGTCCTTCAGTGTCTGGGATACCTGAGAAGGCTGCAGATAAAACCCAGGAGCCTTTCACCCTTCTGAAATCATKGTCAGAAGCCTGATGGGATCACCTGGGACGTGAGATGCTCTGAGAACATCTGAGTAGAGCCTGTCAATTCACAGAGGAACTGAGAGGAAAAAGATTTTCTGTTCTCCACRATGTGATAAGTCACTCTGTTTTTAATGGATGCCTTCAACACTTAGGAAGGCACCTACAGAGTGTTTTGCATATTGCAGAGTCAAGGACCAGATCCTGTTTACTTGTCTCAGGTGAAGAGTTTCATTGCAATCAGTAGARCCAAGAGAACTCTGAGCCAGGGGAGCTGGAGTGATCTCACTTGTGTATTTTACTTTCTAATGTGCCTGCTGAAAGGCATGTGATGGGAGATGGAATTACAGATAGAAGATCATTGCAAAAATCCCACTTATGGAATTTGCAAAAAAAGGAATTTCAGAAGTGCTCAGGTTTGGCTTTATTTTTTTCTGCTGAAATCAGTGGAAATGTCAGTAGTCATGAGTATCTGAGTACATCAGTGCTGCACTCTCCTAGAAACCTCTTCCATCTGGTCTATGAAATGCTTCTCACTGTATTAGTTTCTAATGGTAACAACTTATGATACTAAATTTATTTTTTGAATTCATTGAAAACCGTTGATTGCTTAAAATCAAGGACAGTTTAAAGTTCCTACAGGCTGTATACAGCTACTGCAGTGCAAGGACTGCCTGTGCCTGCTGGCAGGAAATTTTCCAAAGGTCCTTTTTACATTACAGTTACGGTCAACAGGATTGTATTTAAATAAATGCTTCATGACATCAATAACCCATGACTTCAATCTCTTTTGCTTTACATTTGACACCAGCATATTAGTGCTTGGCTTTATCAGCGTTTCAACATTTGCTCTTTGTTTATTTTTCCATTATCCCCATTCATTTTTTTTCTTCTTCTCCATCATCTGTCTTTCCTTTTTTTTTTCTTTTTTTCCATCTCTGTCTTTTATTTCTTAATCTCCAGCTGCTTGTGTTTTTCCAATTATCACTGCACAAGACTCAGTGTAAGGGCAGGTGGAAGAGCTACTGCTGAGTAACATCTGAAGTACAGCTGCTGCAGTGTGACTGCCCATCTGTATGCTTAAATGTTGCTTTAAATACCAGCTTACTTGATTTTTTTTTCATTTACTGTACCAAAAGTGTATGTATTCTGTTCAGATGCTTGCACAGGCACATGTGCACCCAGAACTATCCAAAGCAACACGAATCTTGGCCCTAGGATACATGGCAATAGCAGGTTTCTCAGCCAGGACTCTTGTAATTTCCTAATTTTCTCCTTCCACAAGGTGTACCTGAGAGTTTATTCATATTTTCTCCTTCTGCTTTTTGGAGTACATTTCTCAGCTACTGTTTCTCATATTCATGTCTCTTAGTTTACAATAGACAGYTTTCCCATATCTAAACTTTCTAGATGTGAAAGCTGTAAGCAACCATTTTTGCTTGCTTGTCTGAGTTTTATTCCACATTTGTATAGGTATTTGATACAAAGACACTGATGTGGATTCTTTGTAGTGTAGTCTTTCAGGTAGAGAACTGTTAACCCTTGTGACAGGGGTTGTTGCCTACAGAGAAGCMAGCTAGGAGCATGACCATTTAGATTTTGTCATATATTGAATTATTTTTAAAGACCTAAAAGTTTTTAAATGCTTAGTTGTTTGGATGTTGCTACATACACTGGAGTAGTATAAGAAAGAGTTTTGAATTATGTTATTTTGGGAGCAGATCTGTAGCAGCAGAGGATTTTTACAGTAAGTAAAAAACATCCATTACTGTGTTCTTTTGTCCCATTTTTAGGACCCCCATTCTCCACATAGAATATATGCAGTCCGTTTTCAATCTCATCTTACATGCAAATGTCCTTCAAGATAACAGCAAACTCTGCAGTATTCTGATCCTATAAAGGCAAGCAGTAAATAATCTATAGAACTGTTTTGGTTTGTTTGTTTGTTTTGTTTGTGAGTAGATATTTATTTGTGATTGAGGGGAAAAATCAACATGAACAATGTGATGTTTGCTCACCTGCTTTTTGGGGGGGTGAAGGGAGAAATGTGTCTTGGAGACTAATTGCTCAGGTGGTTAAAGAGAGGTAGCTCCTTTTTACCTGTGCTCTCAATAGCGAGGGCTGTTCCAACAAGTGGGATGCATTACMGAGAATGGAGGGTAGATGGGGATTGGCCCACTTGGCCTGAAAATAAGTAGTTAAAGCATATTGTTACCATAGCTACATTAATACTTTGAATCAATAATAAAAATAAATAAGCTAGTTCTCTGCAGGGAGAAGCTGGTTTTTTTTCGTGGCACAGTGAGTTGCAGAGACCAGAAGTCTTAGTAAAGATATTAAATAGTCAGTTCTCTGTGGCATTTAAATATAAGTTTTGTATGTTTTGTATGCCTGATTATGTAGGGGAGAGTGATTATTTTTTCAGGGCTTGGGACTATATGTTTGCACTGCTGGTTATATATAAAAATACAAGCAGCTTAGGAATAGAGCCTGTGTGTTATCTGACCGTTTCTAATGAGCCCTAATGGGTCAGGGGAAAGATTTTCCTTCTGGGGCATTGGATCTGACTTATATTCCTGTCTGGAATTTCCTTGGGATGGTTTTCAATGAATTGTCGTAAATTAAAATTAATTTGCACTGCAAGAGCCAAAGCAAATGATGTTACTGGCAAAAGTAATCACATCATGCATTTTTAAAGTCAAGTCTTTACCTGCAATGATTCTCTTACCATATGTATTTCAATCATGCCTTTTAAAAGAAAATATATGCTAATATTTTGCAAAGCAAAAATATATAGCTTAGCTTATTAATATTTTATTGTATTTATTTTATATGGAGTTTGTACAGTGCCCTGAGGTGTTTGTATGGTGGCCATTTTATTCATGTAAAGTTGATTGATTGATTGAAGAAAGTCACAAGATGAGCATAAAAATAGAAAAATGCCTGTGTCCAAGAAAATTTACAGCTTTTAAAGTGTAAAAGCTATTCACATTCCCATTTTGTTTTGATTTGTACATTTCAGATAGAAGCTGTTTCGTGTTTCATGAATAGTGTGTGCATGGTACAGGGCAGCAGGTTGCTATGGTAGTTGTTTTACTCATTTCTTATAAACACTGATGCCAAAATGAGGATTTATATAAATGGCTAAATTAACTAGTGCCCTTTCATTTTTTTTTAAAGCTTTTTTTTTCTTTTTTTTTTCCTTTTGGTTTAGAAATCTGTTAAATGTATTAAACCTATTCCAGAACAGTTCACAGAATCACAGAATATTTAAGGTTGGAAGGGACCTCTAGAGATCATCTAGTCCAACCTTCCTGCTCAAGCAGGCACACCTAGAGCATGTGGCACAGGGTGGCATCCAGGCGGGTTTTGAAGACCTCCAGAGTAGGAGACTCCACAGCCTCCCTGGGCAGCCTGTTCCACTGCTCTGTCACCCTAACAGTAAAGAAGTTSCTCCTCACCTGGAGAYGGAACTTCTTGTGYTTCAGCTTGTGGCCATTACCCCTCGTCCTATCGCTGGCCACCAGTGAGAACAGCCTGTCCCCTTCCTCCCYGCATTCTCCCTTCCTGAACTTATACATATTAATCATATCCCCTCTGAGCCGTCTCTTCTCCAGAGAAAACAGGCCCAGCTCACTCAGCCTCTCTTCATACGAGAGATGTTCCATTCCCTTAAACATCCTGGTTGCCCTTCTCTGGACCCTCTCCAGAAGCTCCACGTCCYTCCTATACTGGGGTGCCCAGAACTGAACACAGTACTCCAGTTGCTTTTCTGTGAATCAGCGATGTGATTTGAGCAGTCTTTTTGTGACTTCTACTATTTGTTTAAATTACTGGAGTAAGAAGGTATGTTGCTGTGGCAGTAATATATGAAAGGTAATTAAAATAATTTTAGAAGAAATCTCTGCTTTGGCTGTGAGGTGCAATACATTAACCTAGGGAATGTTCAGAGCTGGACTGCACTTGTGCAGTATTGAGAGAGTTCCCCAAAGCTACAGTTTATTCTGAAAACACAAATTTCTTCATGTGATTTAAGATTCTCATTCAGTAATCAGAATGAATATCAGAAAAGTGTGGCTAAAACACAGGCAGGGTGTTAGYGAACAGTTACTTATTGTAGTGAAGTAGAGATTTATAAAAAGGATGTAATTACTTTTCTATTTTGCAACTTATAATCACTCATGCGAATTTTTCCCTATAGACGTTTGAGTTTACAATATACTTGATCTGTTACGAAATGATATAGGAGATCAGTAGGATTAGATTTATACCCGGGTATCTTTACTGCTGTTTTTATCCTTCTGCTTAGCATTTAGTTAGTTGTTACAGTTAACATGAGCATCTTTGTTACTAAAGAGTCTTTTTGAACAATGGGTAGATAAAACCTGAGATGTGATTTTTTTTTTTCTTTTTGACTGAAGATGACGTTTTGTTAAACTGACAACGGAGTATTTCGACCAGCAAAAGTGGTAGGGCTTCCATGAGATACACCTGTGTACTCAAGTCACCCAGAAAGAAGGTATTTCAAGAAAGCAAAAGGCATTTTATGAAAGACCCACAAGAAAATGCTTATAAACGAATCACAGTATATTTTTCTTTCTAATTGTTCATGAAACAGATCTTTGTGTTACAGTAACAATCCTCTGCAGATTACTGGTTTGACGACATACCTACTAGTTCGGTTAAGCAGTCATACACAGCTCAAGCTTAATACTCTTACATGTGCYTGAAGTCTTGCATTCACCTGCACGTTCTCCCTCAAAATCATTCATTAAGGGACGTGTGTGAGACACCTTGAATATCATTTATGTGCACAGAACTGCTTACTCCTTCCTCTCAGTCCCCTTTCGTAAGGCTCTCACTGGGGTTTTCTTTCTGGTGTTTTGGATCTTCTTGCACCAGGCACCAGTGCTGGGAAAGCCCCTCATCCTCCAGCTCCGAGCACTCGCTTCCTGGAGTTTCCATCTTTTCTCCACAACAACTGTATGAGGAACAGTAGGAAAGATTGAGTTTCCATCATTTCCCCCAGTCCTGTCCTGTCACGGCATCACGATGCACAGATATTAGTGATACCATTTTCATACTTTTGTTCCTGTTGCTAATCAAATGCAAATACTGCAAAATAACAATATTAAGTTATTAAAGCCAATAGTGATGTAAATAGGAATACTTTAAAACGAAATCAGATGACCTGGATTTGACCTCTTAAAGAATTCTCTGGCCTCTTTTTGAGCACCTCTGAACTGTTAGTCTTCCCAAACTTTGTTATCATTTGGTTAGCTATTATAATGCTTATTTTGGTGGTGGTCTGCTGCTCTATTCGCTTGAATTTGTAATTTCCAGGAAATAAGTACGGTGATTTTATATGTATATGAATTACATGGCATATAAAAATAAACATAGCAGAAAGGTACTTTGGTTGGACTGGAGGCAGGTTTTTTACCTAGGGTACCTTAATAAGTTTATGATTTGCAGTCATCACAGACAGCTTCTTCCAAAGAGAAGATGTTTTACTGTTAAGTTATGATTGATTTTAATTGCAAAGAAATTTGATAAAAATTAAGGATACATGAATAACTTCAGATATAATTCATTAAGGTACGTTTGCTGCATTTTTTCCCAACAAAATGTGTTCATTTACCAGTCTGAAGTTAGAAATACATTCTTTATTTTGTGTTTTATTTTTATTTTGTATTATCAGTTTTTAGGAAAAAAATCTTTTTTTCTCCCTGTTTTCTCTTGGGAGGGTGTTGAAGCAGAAGAAGTTACTCCTTTTTTTAGTATAGATATCTGTTCTGTGTTTCTCCTTGTCAGATAGGAAGCATTATGTGGACAGACCTCTAGAAAATAGTTTATCTTCTCTATATAGAGAAATTTTAGCTATCCCAAGAGAATTGTTGTTATTTCTTTTTCTGTGAATAAATCAGCTCGTACAAGACAGTGCATTTCATACATGTAAAAGTTATGCTCACTGCAGAACTATTTATGTTTCATAGTTAGGAGCTGAAATTTTCCTCAAATTGTTTAAACATAATCCTGTGGTATTAGTGCAATATAAAAATAGTATTACAAGGCTGGAAATCTTTGGATTTTTTTTTCATCTTAATGTCTGTGTTGAAGTAGTAGATCAAGCTTAAATTTTACCGACATAATAAGTTAAATTTAAAAAATGAACTCACTGAGTGTCCATACATTATTTTAAATAGTTTTTAATATTGTGCTGTAACACATATGCAGAAAGTGGGACAGTTAAGTAGATGCTAATGCAACTTCTGATTTCTGAGAACATATATCTTTAACAATGTCACTCTTGTTCAGTGGAAGTTCTAAATCTATTTTAAGAAAACTTATTACTGAGCATTGTGTAGGACCTCAGGTATCACTGAATTATCTTGTGCCCTAGGGGTATAAAAGGTATATAAAATGCAACTTTCTATAATTTCTGACATTCTGTATTTTGATTAATGTGAAAAATGTATGTTAGGTGTTTCATATAATCTTAAAAGAAAGAGATTAAACCACTTAAATGCAGTAAAAGATTGATTTTAAAATTAATATTGATACCTGTGGTGCACTGTGATATAGGAATTGTTTCTTCCCCACTGAAAAACATTGATATGTTTGGAGTAAAATACAATCGTAACTGATATGAAAGCTATATAACAATCAAAAACATGGAGAAGAATGCACATGCATTGGTAGAGAGAGGCGATTTACACAATCAACATGCAATTACTTAAAAGGTTTAGCAGGACAGTAATACATTCTCCCTTCAATTATGAAGAATATTATGAAGAGATACCATTGATTATTCAAGAGGTCCCACATGCTCAGCGTGAGCCTGCATGTACAGGGAGGTTGGACTAGGTGACCTCTGAGATCCCTTCTATGATTCTATTATAGTTTTAACTATAGTTCCATTTAGTTTTTTAGTTTTAGTTCTATTTTTATAGTTCTATTATAGTTTTAACGTTTCTCCATGGAAGACTGTTGATGTGTTATTTTACAGAAACCATAACAAGTATCCCTATACATAGTAGTTGTGCCTTGCTAAGCTTGGGTGATGTAGTTCTCTGAACATGTCAGCTGGGTCAGCACTTGGACCTTCTGCAGGGTGAGCTACGGCAAGTGGATGTGAGGATATCCCTGCAGTCCTGGGTGGGAATATACTCAGGTGTGGGACGCCGATACTGCAGGAAGCTTGCAAGGCCAGGAGGAGCAGCTCTGCTTGTGGGAAAGATACTGTCAGCTTCTCCGTATGAGGTTCCAATATTCTGAAGCGGGACATCACCCCTCGCTGCACACTGTGACTTCCCATCAGGAGTAGGACTTTTCTACCCATCAGCAAGGGCATGTTGAGATGGGGTGGCAGCACAATATCCGCTGTGTGTGCCCAGGGACAGAGCTCTTTTCTCCGGTGGTGGCCAGGCACGGCAGCGTGCTGGCCGAGGTCAGCACTGAGGGCCTCCTCCAGCACTGTGGTGGGGCAGGAGCTGCCCGCCACTGCTTAGGGGACAGCCTGTTAGGCCGTCGGCTGGTCCTCCTAAGAACAAGGCCTCTCTGTGCAATGATTGCTTCATTCATCAGTGACAGATGAGCTGGGCATCAGTGAATATGCTTTGGGGGTCATCTAATTTACAGGAGAAGAGATCCCATTGTGGGCATATGGCCATACAGAGGAGGATGGAGTGAGGAGGGGAACAGATGTGGTTTGTGGGAATGGGCATGGCGATGGCAGAGGAAAGAGCTTACAGCAGCTGGGGGCCTGGAAGCCCCTGAAAATGAGCCATGGCAGTGCCTCTCCTCCACCTCCCTTCCTCTGGCTCTAACCATTTGCAGCTATTAGTGCCTTTTGGCCTCCAGAAAGCCACTGATTTCTGTCTTGCGTATTGACTTTAAATAAAAAAAAATGCTTTTAACCTTTCTCATGCAAGAAACTCTCCATGCATTACACTGGAGACACTGATATATTTTTTAGCATGTGAGTGGGCAGCTCACAGTTGGATTTGAGGCTCAAACTAACATAAGAGTCCCAAAAGTGTAACCTGGGTCTGGTAGCTTCATTTGTTAACTCTTGCACTCCTGCATACCACTCCGAAGTTTCAGACCTTGATGTCACTCTCCATCATCTCCTTCTAGCCTTTCCAGCCTATGTATGCTTCTGGTATGGAAGCTCTCTGTAGTTTTGATTATTTCTTCTATTTTTTTTCCCCAAATCTTTTCTACATTTACTATATCCTTTTCTGGTTAGGGAGGGAGATGAAGAAAGAGCTGTTTGTCATACTCGGGACACTATGGTAGCTGAATTTATCTCATGACATAATGATGGTTTAGGGTTTGGTTGTTGTTTTTGTTTGTTGTTTACTCCTTTCTTACCGCTTCCTACCATACGGTATAACTGGTACTGAAAACAGAGCTGACATTTTCACAGAATGATCGTTTTTAACTACGGATTCTCATGTCTAAGTAGAAGGTCAAAGCCCATCATTCTGTGGTTTGCAGTTTCTTCTCCATAGACATACATCAGTTTATATTTCTCTGCATTGAATATTATCAAGTCTTTGTAACCCCACATTCAGTATAATCTCCTCCTGTTCTTCATACTCAGCCCTCCTCTTTCCTTCAGTAATTTAGTGTTGCAAAAAATGTTGTGACATGGCCCTTTTCAGACCATTTTTGAATATGTTGAACACCATAGGCTTTGCTGTAGGTGCTTTGGGTTGCCATTGCTGATCCTCTGCAAAGTCATTTTGCACAAGATTTTCTTCTGCACTGTCATTTATTCTAAATATTGTCATTTTAAACCAATTATTTTAAGCAATGCAAACCCTTTTATGTTGTGCAGCGTGGTTTCTTTAAAAAAGGCAATAGAGCTCATTAAGTATCTTTTGGAAATATATGACTTATCAACTGGATCTCTCTTGTCTGTTTTCTCAGTGATTTCTCCAGAAAGCTGTAATCATATAGTAGTACATGCCTTTCTTTTTCATACTGGAATGTTGACTGTTCCTTGACATGTTGTACATACTTATCATATTTATGACATGCATGTTTTGTTTATTGCAGTCCCTGATAGGTTGCCTAATATGTATTTCATGGTTTGCAGTTTTCTGTATCTCCTTTAGTATCTTTTAAATAGATTTTATATTCACCATCTCCTTTTAATATCAAGACAACTTCAAGTGGGTGCTTGCCTGCTATCGTTAGAACTCCCAACTATTTAATACTCAATTTCATCTAGAATACACAGTGTAGAGATGTGTTAGAACTGAGTTTGTCTGTCTGTTCTAATCTCCTCTAAGGGTGCTTCAGTTTAAGGCAGATGATCTGATGCTTCAGCACTGGCTGTCCTGCTCGCTGATGTCAGGCCTAGCTCTGCCACCACCAGGAGACACCACTGCCACCTCCCCCAGCCCTGGGGAGCCCCCAGTGCCAGCAGTGCCCTGAAATCTCATTGTGTTTCCCTCCTTTAGCCTGTCAGAGCTTGCTGTCTTTTGTTTTCTTCGTTGGACCAACTTTTTAGAAGGATGCCTTTCTTTTATTTTTTTCTAATAATCTCTTTTATGCAGTTTGTTCATGACAGCTTTCTTCTGGGTTTTCTCAAGTCTTTTTTTTTTTTTTTTAATAGGTAGTATAAATTTTTTTCTGAACTTGCAAAAAGATGTCTTTAATGAGTATCCATGACACCTGTAAAGGTATGACTCTTATAGCCATCCCTTTTTTCTTCTTTTTAACAAGCTTACTCATTTCTATTCAGTGACCTTCTTTGAAATACAGTGTTAGATTTTTTTGGCTCTTGTTGCACCTTCAAGGACGTAGATTCTCATCTACATCAAAGTAGCTATTGGCTGTGACTAGAAATCTGCTTTGTGTGAAAATTTACTGTGTGYCCCTCTGATGTGACATGTACTCAAACCAGGCAGGTGGAAATATCTAATGGCTCTGATATTTATCTGCCATACTTGTAGGAACATATTTTGATGTTAGGAAGGCTCTCTGTTTCTTGGGTGTCTTTAGGGATCTGTCCAGAGCATGGCTTAATGTTCATGTGTTGTGCCTTTCTCAGTGTTATCTTCTATGGTCTTAGCTGAAGGAGTGTTGTGGGGTTGTTTAATCTAAGTGTACTGTGTCAGATTCCACATGCGTGTAATAATCAAAAACAGTCAGTCTCTAGTCTTTGAAAAAGAATTGAATCTCTCTGTAAGATGATCCTGTAATTTAGGGTGGTCTGTATGAAAATATAGTCTGTCTAAAGGCTTGAGTGATTTCAGTTTTATAGGGAAGACATGGCTGTACGTAGAAGTTACCTCCTTGCAGTAGTACCTAGCTCTCAGTAGGAAACTAAGGAAAGGGTGACTGAAGTATGTGAGCAGCATCCTCTAGATGCTGCTGCCTCTAGGTGCATCCTCTCGATACTGTTTCCATCACTCCCATCACTAGGAAGGGCATTGAATAGCAACACCCCACCACTGAGTAACACCATAAAAAAAAACCATACCCGGTGTTGGTGTTGGTTAAGGATCTCTGAGCGTCTGATCCTTGTGCAGCCATTGGGATTCTTTGCACCTAACCATGGTGGTCATACGTTTTGAACTAACCTCAT
>NW_020454372.1:1838161-1908281 GCF_003342845.1 Nothoprocta perdicaria | reverse complement strand
TTTTTTTTTTTTTTTTTTTTTTTTTCCTTCATACTTTGGCATCTTGGGAGTGAGCAGGAGCCTTTTTTTTGGCAATTTGTGGCAGCTTTTATGTATTTTGTTTAACTAGGTATACGTAGATAGGCTAGTCATTTAAGTATATTTTTGGAAAGTAGGTTTTAGGGTTTTCTATGGTGGGGAAAAAAGGAGGAGCTAGATGCTGCTTAATGTAGATTCAGAATGATGGTATTATTGTAACAACTGCTTTGTGGTGAGAAAACTCAAATGATGGAAGCTCTGTGATGGATGGATACGAGCTCTTCCAAAAAGGCAGAAAAGAGGTGCAGTTTTTCCTTTACATGAAGGAGGAATTTGACTGTCTGAAGCTCTTCTGTGGAATAGGCACCTCTCTGGATGAGGGCTTGTGGGTCTAAGTTGGAGAAGAGCCCCCTGAGGGTGACACTGAAAGCTTGTTACAGACTGCTCAATCAAGGAAGGAAGTGGACAACTTTAAGTAACTTGAGAAAGTGTTCGGATCACAGACCCTGCTTCCTGTGGGGGACTTTATTCCCTCTGACATTCGTTGAAAGGGCAATGCGGTGGGACACAGGAGATGTGGAAGTTTTCTGGGGTGATCAGAGGTCATTTTTGCTACGTGGCTCAATGAGGCATGATGCCCTCCTGGATTTCATATTCATGAACAAGAAGAATTGACTGAGTATGTTATAATTGATGGTAGCCTTAGTGTAGTGACCATGTAAGAGTGGAGTTCATGATCCTTATGGAGAGGAAGGTCAAAGAGAAGTGTCACATTCTCCACTTTCAGGAGAGCAAACTTTGCCTCATTCAAGGAACTGATGGGTGGATCCTATGGGAGACAACTGTGAAGGGCAAAGGAGTTCAAGAGAAGTGGTAGATTATTAAGGACAATGAAGTGCAAGAAGAGTCTATCCTGATATCCAGGAAAATGAGTATTTGTATCAGCAGACAGGCTTGGCTAAACAGGGAACTCACGAGTGGATTCTGAAGCCAGGAGGACAGATGGGATGCATCTTAGGGTGCAGAAAGAACTTGCTGATACCTCATGAGGCCACTTTGCATTCTATTTGAAATACTATAGAGATTAGGGGGAGCCTCTGATGTGTGRAGAATAGCAAATGCTGCCTACATTTTCAAAAAGACAGTGTGAGGAATAACAGTCCAGTTATCCTCACTTTGATCTTTGGGAAAATCATGGAACCCATTTTCTGTGAAAGCACATTCCTGGCGATTGTGAATAGCCAGCTTGGATTTACCAAAGATAAACCATGTTTGACCAACCTGATTGTCTTCTATAATTAAATTATTAGATCTGGAGATGAAGGTAGAGCAGTGTGTGTCATGTACGTTGACTTTAGCAAGGCTTTTGTGAAAATGTCTCCCACAGGTTGTTGCCTGGCTGCACAGCTGGAGTTGTGTGTGTGAAAAACTTTCTGGAACATTGGGCTCAAAAATAGTGATAAACAATACACACTGGGCAAGACAGCAAGGTGAGACTGATCCTGGTGGAATCTATTCTTAAATCTGTCCTGTTTAATATCTTTGCCTGTGACCTGATGGAGAAATGTCAGCACCCTCATGAGGTTTGCAGATGTCACCAAACTGGAGGGTGCAGTCAGCGTGCTTGAGGGCAAGGATGCAATACAAAGGGATCTTGACAAGCTGGAGGAGTGAGCTGAATTAAACCTCATGAAACTCAACTAGGAAGACTGCTCCTGGGGCAGACTCACCTCCTACCACAGTACAGGCTGGGCAGCATCTCTGCTGAAAAGTACCTGGGGGTCTTGCAGAGGACAGCAAGCTGACTGTGAGCAGCAGACAGTCCTGGTGCTGATGAAGGCTGGCAGAGCATCTGAGGCTGTATCAGCAGGAGCATAGCCAGTGGACTGAGGGAAGTCATCCCTCAGTATTCCTCCTCACTCAGCATTTGTTAGATGATGTCTAAGTACCACATAAAGTTTTGTCCTCCCACAAGTGTGGGGAGGACGCTGATAAAGTAGGATGAGTTAGTTCAGCAATAAGCCACAAAGCTGGTGGGTGACTGGGGCACTTGCCCTGAGTAGAAGCTGAGACAAAGTGCTCCTTCTGCTTGGAGATGTGGCTTGAGGGCCCTAGCAGCAACCTGATGGTACTGCCTATGAGAATACCACTGCGAGAATGAAGCCCATCTTTTCTATGTGGTCTGTAGCAGGAGAACAAGAGGTAGTGGTTCTAACTTGAAACACAGGAGGTTCCGACTCATCGTAAAGGRAAAAAAAACAAACAAACAGAAACATTAAGGGCACAGTTATGCAGAAGAAGAGTTTGCCCACAGAATCCAGGTGGTGGAATTCTCTTCCTTCAAAATTTTGAATATAAGTCCAGCTAGAGTCCTAAAAACAGCCTGAATTTGGACCCTGGTCTCAGCAGAAGTTAGGCCATCTCCAGGTCCTTTCTAGTGTGAATGGTGATGTGGCATATACATCATGGCAGAAGTTCTTTGATTTTCTGCCTCTRTGATTTATAAATGGGCACATCTATTTGTCTTTAAAAGAGCAGACATAACATATGATCATCACTATCTGCATACTCTTATAACCTAATGTCTTATAATGCTTTCACTTCCACATCCTTTTCTGATAGTTGCTGAATCCCTGATAATCATTTCATGTGAGAAAAGAGGAGAAGCAAACTGTAATCATGGAAAGAATTCACAAAATTGCAATGTTGTTGTGTTTGTGGTAAAAGTATGCTAGTACGGTATGTCCAGCTGGTTGGGAATAATTTATTACTTCTATTTTTGTTTAGATTCTTATCCCCCAATTACTGTCTGTAGGTTGCTGCAATTTGATATGAGAAGCATAAGAAAATTAAACAACAAGTAGGAAGTGGGGGTTCTTTGAGCCATCTCACAATAAATTACATGTTTTCAGAAGACAGACAGACATGCCTGAAGATAAAGTAAGGCATGGTATGTGCACATGTTGGATAAATTGTTCAGAAATCTCCATGAATATGATATTGCTTGTGCATACTTAAAAGATTAGTGTCAACGTGGGTTATCTATCATGTAACTACAAGTCAAGCAAGTTAGACCTGCCTCAGGGCTGGTTTAGTCTGTACACTCAGCTATTTAGACAATGCTGTTGTGGAGGTTTTGGAAGGGAGGACTAGGGAGGAGCGATTTTTTCATCGCTCCAGGCTTCCCATTTATTTGTGCTGTCTCCATGTGCTACAGTGTGCCTTGGTAAGTACAGGTAATCAGTGTCCTATTAATCTTCTGGAGAACGAAGATCTAAATGGAAAAAGAAAAGCCTCAGTTATATATAGCCTGTACATCAGTTACCGAGTGGATGAGACATATCAGAAGTAGATGATGTATTTAGTTCATGTCATCATTTTTTTCTATAACAAGGCAATTCCCAAGACATTAAATACTAAATTTTTAATCTTTTCCTGTAAATTTTATTATTTTCTTGACCTAATTCTGTGCATAGTTGCATGTTCTCATGATTAATTGAATGTAGGTATTTTGATCAGAGAATTAATTCTATTTTTTGAAATTAGAATTTATTTTTGTCATGTAGCATATAACATCTGAAATTTTTAAGTGCAGAGCATTTATTTAAAAATTGGGAAAAAAGTGTAGCTGGGGAAGGTTGACAGCTCAACTAGATATATTCAGGAACTCATTCTTAAATTTCTACCAGGTAAAAAGTGATTGTTCACTCCCCTCTCCCCCCTTCTGTGCTTGTATTTGTACCCTAACATAATAAAATACAGTCTTCATTTGTGTAAGTAGTAACATGAAATAGTAAGTAAAAATTGGCTAATGAGATCACAGTAGTATGAAGGTCTTTTCATAGGCTCATTTAACTTTGGCATGATTATAAAGCATAACTACTAATTTATTTTGCATGTTCTTGTTAATTTTAATGGCATCCAGTAGTGCTGATCAGGTTATAAGCTTCTCAGTCTTTCCCTGTTGCAGAATTGTCCAACACAATACCAGGAACCGAGAAGAAAAGGAGGTTTTTTTTTTTTTTTTTTTTGTATTTGCAATTCTGTAAATCAGATAATACTTTTAAAGGTGAATACCTGCTATAAAGTAGACTTAAGTTAAAGTCTTTAAGTAATTTCGGTACAACTAAAAGGAGATAGTCTGAGTATTAACTACCCTTGCAAGCATCTTTATTTCCTAGCTTTAGAAGGTATGCATCATATATTGTTTTCTTAGAGATATATATACACACACATAGACATTTTAAAGAAAATACAGGTAGTCCAATTGATCTACTATAATTTAGGACTTATTCAGAAGTCCTAATTAAATTAGGACTTTTTTTTTTTTTTTTTTTTTTTAACTGCATGGGAGAGCTTTACATCTCAAAAGTGGAAGCCATGGATACCAGTGAATGTATATTCCATTAAATTGATAATCAGTGTCTCTAACAAGTAAATCTTGCTTCACTGAAACCAGCCACGTCTTTGGTCTGATTACTCCAAAATAACAAGCATATTTATAAACCTCATATAGAAGCCCTGYAGTCATATTCTAAAATATTTCAGAACACATCTGTAAATAGTGGTTCATTAGAATATTTTATRTATCCACTTAGAGAAGTAATGCAACATTTGAACCATTTTTACTTTAGAAAACGTAYGAACAAGCAGACAGATTGGCTGTTGATCTGTCACAAGCTGCTTAAGAACTTTAGGGCATTCTCATAAGTTCAGTTACATTTTTAACAGTATCAAAGGCCACTAGCAAGCCAAGGTAATAAATATGAGCCTGTAGACACAAATCAAAATGGTGTTTWGGAGGTAGTGTTCAAACAAATAACAGGTACACTTATTCTAACGAATTATGATCTAAATTCTGAATGAGGTAGAAGATAAATATAACAAATACATGAATGTGTTAAAGGGAGTTGTTTTTACCATGTGAGTATTGCTTTGGTTTACTTAAAAGTTGAAAGGAATGGCTTCATTTGGGAATGAATTTGGCTTTCATTCACATAAATAAGAGCCAAATTCTGTTAGTATGCTCAAAATGAATAATGCTTTACAACATCAAAAAATCTAATGCAGAATATCATATGACAAAATGCTACCCAAACTGTAGTGRTCAAAAAGGGTCTCTTACCTGTAACAAACTGAGGGGAATTGGCTCTCAGGTTTTTCTGTGCCTGATGGATAACACATCGCTGTTGCCTATTTTACCATCTCTTAGGGAAGAGTTTGATTGGAATTGTTCTGCATTTCTAAAGAACAGCTCCATTTCAAATTAAGTCAGTTGTCAGCCTGTTAAATTTTGCTTTCCCAGATACTGCATATGGTTTTGGTATTTGTTTGTTTGATTGGCTCAGATTTTAGGAACTGAAATGAGAAGTCAGAGAGGAATGGCATGTAGGGCCTTTCAGTCTCACTGTATTTTACTGCTCGCTTGACTGATGTGTTTCGGTGTGAGTAAATAACGTGCCATTGAGCTGCTAGGCACTGGGTGGATTTACAGCAGCTGCAACTGTATTTTAAAAATGAGTTCCGTCAGGATGCTTTTAAAACTTCATCTTTTTTTGTGAATTCGATTGTAAACCTTTCAGGAGAATTCAAATGGAATTCTTCAATCTCAATGTAAAAAGTGTCTTTATAAGTACTGCCAGTATTGGGTAGGTAAACAATGACATTAAAGATATATGTCGTGTATGCAGGGRTAGAATATGCTGGTTCAGTTGGAAGAAGGGTAGGGACTTTATTATTAATCTGAAATATTTGGGATGACCCAAGTCTGTATTTTAGGATACAGGCAAAATTAAAAGAAATTAGTGGTTATATAAAGATAAAACTCTAGTGGAACATAGTATAAATAAAGTCTCAGTTAAAAAATGTATTTCTAAAGGTAAAGATACGCAGCAGGAAAATGAGAGAAAGCAGATTGTAGGGCCGGCCATCTGTTCCTGGGATGTACATCTGTCACATGTACACATGTGTTTGCCTGCCTACTTTAAATACTCTTTACTGACTTTCAAAAAAAAATCTAGAAATTCTGGTAATCAAAACTTTCAAGGACAGAATTTTAATAATCAAGACTAGGTAGTGTGTTTGTTTTCATATTAGGATTTAATGGTGAGTAATTCTGGTAAAATGTTGTCATCAAACATTTGTCTTCTTCTGCAGAAGGTTGTATGTCACCAAAACAGTTCATRTTTTTAAGGAAGACTTCATGTTTTGGTACTATCTTTTTTGTTATTATTTGTTCTGAGCTGAAACAAAACATCTTATAAAATGGATCTTTTATAAGATCCAAGCTAAGAAAACCAACTGTTAGAAAAAAAATTTGAATAAAAGAATACAGGGAAAAAAAGAGAAATAGTTGCTGACAGTTGAGGCTTACGTATTGATGTCTGTGAGCAGACAGCACATGTTGGTGAAAAATAGCTGTGACCTGTATTTATGCCTAGATAGAAGGCCCAAGATAATATAACGAGGCAGGAGCATAGCTGCACATGCCGTCCCTAATAGGAGAGCAAGGAGGACGTTTCTCTCGTTGGGTTTCATATTTCCATTCTGGATTGAGGGCAACTACATAAACATCAAATGAACCTTTATAACACACATTTCATTTTTCAACAACTTCTAAGAATTGTCACCCATCTTCACCTCCTGAAATTTGACTTCGGATTCTTAGCATTTTTTTACATGTTTTTTCTTTCACTTTGTATTAAAAGCCTGTAAGATTTCCTTCTCGTTTCCCAGTACGGTCCTACTGTGCAAGGGCTTCATGCAGTGTTTRTTCCTCCAGCCTGTTGTTCTTTGCTCTTCCTTCTTCACTTGCCCTACTACAGAGGCTGCCAGGTAGCTTGCAGTTTTCTAGGAACTTCGACCTTTCCAGCAGGTTTTGTTACATTCTACAAACAGAGGAAGAAGTTAGAACTGGAACTTTTTTAAATGTCCAAGCATCTTGTAACAAAGTGTGTATTAATAATGCCCGTTGGAACAGAGATTTTTTTTTTTTTTTTTTTTTTTTTAACAGTGGGAAGCGGTGTATTCTATAAAAAATTCTACATTCATTTTACTCTTCAGTCTGTTGCTGCCTGACCTTGTCAGCAAGGGAGAGAGGCGCCTTCCAGAGTCTGGCAGGATCAGCTTCAGAAGTATGAGTTTCAGGCATTTTGGCCATGGCTATATTAGTAAATTAGCCAACGTGTGGAAGTGTTTCTGGGTCCCTGCCCTGTTTTTGGCTTGTGCATTGCCCGCCCGCTTCCCTGAGACCCCTGAGGAATTGCGTTGTCCTTTCTTTGTGCGTGCCCAGCAGCAGCCACTCTTGGAGGCCTTGCCTATATACTAGCATAGATGTGGGCTCATCCTTGCAAGTTGACCTCAGCCTTCAGAGATATTGTCAGGCATTGCTTAATTTAGTATTTTGGATGCAATCTAACTATATGTTTTCCCCAATCTGCATGATCTTGCCTTTGTCCACCTCGTTTGGCCCTCTGTCTTCTTCCATACAGTCTCAACTATGCAGCTGATCTCTTTCTTCTTACCTCTCTTTTATCTTCCCTAATAGGGTATTTAGGTTTGAATTTAGCTCTTCCACTATGTCTCTGATTCCCTTCCAACGAAAATAAATCCGTCTAATAAAAATCATAGGTGATGTGGCAAAATTATATTTTGTACTCTGCTCAGGGAAGTCATATCTCTTTATTGCAGGTTTCCCTGTTAGGTCACTGGCCATGTTTTTATGTACAGTCTTCTGTCTGGAACAAGCCAGTAAAACCTCCTCCCTCTTGTTTGCTTTTAGGTACTTTCCTAGTAAAAACAGAATAACAGAAATAGAACTAGACCTTGAGAGCTACCTTATTTTTCTGCTTACTACAAGGCAGAAACTTGATGAACAACGTTTTTTTTCTTTGTGGACTGCAGTGAGATTGCTTTCTAAAGTCACTATTCTGCGGTCTTTATACTTGCTCTGTGTTTTATGCAAAATGCTTATATGAAAATTTTTAGAGAAATTATAAACAGTTGTAATGCATATCTGGAACTAGTTACAGTGTATTAAATGATATTCAAAAGCTATAAATATTTTTCATTGTCTTGTCAGGATGGTGATGCTGGAATTGATTTCAGACATCACTCYGGTTCAAGGTTGAAGCTAAAAGGTCTTCTGAGGCTGAGAAGAAGCAGGTGAGTACTGATCAATCATTAAATAATCAAATAAATTGAATTGAATAAACAAATCTTTGAATATTTTGTTTTGTGGGTTGCTTTGGTCCTGTTCTTGTTTACTGATACATATTTGCATAGCTCCTCTGTGCTTGTGATTCACTACTTGAATGAGATAGCATGGAACATTTAATTCCTCTCCTCTTTCCTGGGTTATTCAGGCTCTGCCACAAAACCCAAGCGAAAACACTGAACTCTCATCAAGGACTTTCAAACCGTGGAGGTTAGAATGTGGTAAAGAAATATTTTGTATAGTAAGTTAAGTTAAATTTTAGCTCTACCCAACAAGAGTATTCCATTTTTTTAGAATAATAATAATAATAATAATAATAATAATAATAATAATATCCTTGCTCTGTGTTGAAAAAAATGAAAACAACAGAATTATTCTTCAAGAATTTTCTTTATCTCAGATACAGAATACAGTGTTTTCTAGTGGCTGAATGTCGCCCTGTTGCATATGCTGTAGGTCTTTCTATGGTAATGCTTTTGGAATTAGATGATTGCCTTTTGCATGAAAGGGAGTTTAGTGCAGTAAGAAAGAGTTTTTCTTAATAGTAAGAAAATCATACATTGATCCCTGAAAATAGCTGTATTTTTGTTCCTTAAATTGCTTATGCTTGAGTCTTGAGTGGCTAAAGTTAAGTTTCGTTCTTTAGCTTCACTACAGCAACTATGTTAAGAGTATTGTATTTTAAAAGAAAATTCTTTTGGTTTATTTTTAATAGATATTTTTGTAATGCATTAAATTTTTAAAAGACCAAATGAGCTAGTAATGAATTCTCAAGTTTGGGTWTCCCTAGTTTGATGAACCAAGAACAGTCTCAGAGTTCAAATCCTTCTTGAACTGCTGTGTGTGTTAGCAGTTTGAACCTCCCTGTAAAGAAGCACGCAGTGCATGAAGTGCTGCCTTGGGAGTTGGCATGTGCTGAATACCGTGCTTTGCTCCAGACTTTCCTAGCCATCTTGAGCAAATCATGTAAGACTATATATCAATTTTTTTACCTTAGGGAGATCTGGAAAAGGACATTCTGAAGGAATTAATGTAAGAGGAGAGCTTAGCAAGCTGCTCACATTTATTTCAGATTCTCCATACTTTGTGTTGTATAAATGAAWTAATTTGCTTGTTAAGTATTTTAATTGTTCAAATGTTGGCAAAGCACAGCAGTAGAAAAACACCTTGCCAATATCTTCAGCGTTTTTCAAATCCCAAATTTTAGGCAATGTTTTCATATATAAGCTTCACGATATGCKCAACTGGTGCCTGATTTTACAGGTGCTTATCTCAACAGTTGTAATAAACTAACTCACTATAAGGGAAATAGGCCCAATTGCTTCTATGTGTACAGCTGTTCTCTAAATACAAGCATACCATTTTAGAGTATGGTACATGCAGCAGCTGTTAAGATATTACGAAATATTCAAATATATCTATGTCATCCATGATATTAATTTAGTGATATTCATGGACTCATGATTCAGAGGACAGGGAAAAGAAGTAATTGCAAAAGGAGTTAAAGATRGTGAGAGTCATTAGTAATGAAATAATGTTTCCAATAAGTTTTCCAATGCTTTCCTCACCAGGAGGATGCACAAACCTTTTTAACCCATTATGAAGGACAARTTGAACTTGATGCTGATGAAGGACAAGTTAAACTTGATGCTTGCTCTGCTCTATCTATTCTTGACTACTGGATGATAAGAAAGGAAAATATATTTCTTTTAGTTCACCTTCATACTAATGATTCTTTTTCCAAGAATTTAAGGTACTAGTATAGTATGAATAAGGCATAACCACAAGAAAAAAGAAAAGATACAATTTTGGCTCAGCAGGGTCTTGGATGAAAGAAGATATGGTGCTATACAGAGACAGTACTGTGGTATCATACAGAAAATAGAGATTTCATCCATGGCTCTATGTAAATATATCATCATAGTGTTTTCTCTTACAATACCCAATCATAAAGACAGTGAAAAAGACCAAGCTTTTTACTTTACAAGGAGTGATGAGAGCATGTGGGACTTTCTATCACCTGATCATAGACATATGTCTAGGAAATGTGTTTGTCTTTAGTTCTGTTAGGGAGTTTCTCCATCAAAAGTGTCAGGATTTTGGAGAGCTGCTTCCTTTYGGTAAAAATATTTTTGTTACATTGGAGTGGAGTAATTGCGGTCTGGTGAGCCAGCCAGAGGTTTTTTTGGAGGATATTTTTCTGGAAATTTACTATGTTCTGTACCAAATAATGTTAGAAATGTAGTAATACTGACTTGTGTATCTGTAATAGTTTGGCAGCATCATTTTATTGAATTCCAATATGTCTGGAACTTAAGGCATATGGAGGAAAGCAACTATTACTCTGTTTCCTCAGTTATTCCATAACTTGAAGTTAAATACAATCTATAAAAATGCTCCCTCTAAAGAAAGCCAATTTTTTTTGGCCTGTTCAGCACTAGTCTCCCTTTCTTGAAATATGTACAAGCAGGAGTGACTTTTTTTTTGTAGTCTGTGAGGAAATAGGAGTAAATTCTGACTGAAGATCTTGACTGTATCATTTAAAGCTGATAGTTTTTTTATGGCAGGGCACAGTGTCTTTGCATGATTGAAAAATAGGATTCAGTCATAAAAGTAATGGTAGAAATACTTAAAAATAAAATTATTTTTGTAAGTCAAACTTTAATTAACATAGGGATAGTATCTGTATACCTTCTGTCCTGTCTTTCAATAATCCATTTAACTCAGTTTTCTAAAACTTACAGCTACGCAATTAGAGCTGAGAAAACTGAAACTAAGACAATGCTCAATACTGGAAATTGCAAAATCAGCAAAAAATGTTCCTTTATGTTCTTTTTGAATGACTTAAATGGACGCTTCTTAGGACTGTTGGCAGTCCAGTTACATCTGCTTGTTCTGAGTGGAACAGGCTTTCAGTTGAACAAGTTAAAAGAGGTTTTCTAAATTGAGAATTTTGTGTTTCCATGAATCACATTTTAGTTATAGCATTGTTAATTAAGATCAATTATCAATTAAGATATTGATAATTATTACATTAATCTAACTGTTTGCTATTTATTAACATTTTTTAGGAAGGGGGAGATTGTGGTGAGCCTTTTCTTTTCTTGGCACTTCAGGACTTTTCTGCAGTGTGACTCATGTACATGTTGTATGTACATGCACTCCCTTTTCCTACCAAATAGTCAGTTTCTGTCTATATATGGGCTTTATGGAGCACTCTTGGCTTTATTGCCAATCTGGTTTCCACCTGGAAGAGTCTGAAACATAAACAGTACTTTACTTCTTAACAGAATAGTATTAGACCAGAGAGATTGTTTATTGTATTATTTTGAATCATCTCTCTAGGATTATTGTGAATAGCTGTAAATTACTGATTTGGGAGAACTTGAAGGCAATGAAAATGGAGGCAGCTTTTTGTGAAAAAGTGGTTTACGTTCATAGTATCACGTTTGTGGCCTGGAACCATGAGGTAGTAAATTTTTGCTATGATTACCCAAAGTATCAAACTTTGTATTTCAACTGGTCTGCTTTTCGCTTCAGCTGAACATTAAGTGCAGTCTTAATGGTCTGATTTGCTGGGAAGAGCACTATTAGAATAATCTGCTTTTTACAGCCCATATCAAATATGAACTTGCATCACTTAATACAAAGTTTGTGCTTTGGGAGATATTTTCACAGCATCTAGGAGCAATGCCCCGCATTTCTTGGAATTAGTCCGTAATGATATCATCTTCAGAAAGGAGTTGTTGCTCAAATATGCTGATTATTTTGTGGTTTCTGTCTGATCCAGTAGCTATATTTAAAATGTCATGGAAATGTGTAAGGAAAAGCCATTTGAAAACTGCTGCTTTTTCAAGTAATTGTCTGAAATGGGAAGCGATGGTGCGCATCTTAAATAATTCTGTGCTTCTTTCTTCCCTATATGACACAAATAATAGAGGTGGAATCTCTTAATTTTTAACTGAACTGAACGCAGGTTTCTAAATGTGGCCTGCCTGCGAAGAGAGGACCATTACTGTAGTTGTCATGTAAAATAAAGTTGGAGTCTGAAGCTCCTTTTTAGCTGTCAGCTTTATTAAGAAGCTACTGGTGTGTTGAACCAGGCACCCGCATTATATAAGCGGTGTATGGTGGCGTCTGGGGAAAATTTCCCCTTTCTTCACTGCTGCTTTATTAGGCCTCGCTCAGTCGTTCACGGGGGCCCTGTCTTAGAGCAGCTTTCGAGCTGCAACTCACAGCACAGTGGGTCTAATGTAGATTGACGCCTTTGCCAGAGGACTGATTGAAACTTGTGTCTCATAGTTGCTAATGCTCACTCAACCATTTTATTGAAGATAAAGTAAATAAAATAGATTGCCATATGAGAATTCCCTGAAATCAAATGGAATAATTTGACAGGTTTAAGCCCATGAAAAAAGCCAAAGCAATGAAGCAGATGGGAATACCTTTTATGCACAGTATACCCAGGACAGGAGTCTGCCTGCTTGATGCTGAACTGTTAATGTTTTTTTACCAAAACTATTATTGTTGAAAATATTATCATCATTTCCAGTGGAATTTCCATTGTTGCTTAAGGTGCTACCTGTCTCCGATAACAGGAGCTTCTTGATGTAAGAGTAATGCATATACAGATTTTGTGTTCTTAATGCTTCTGATGCCTTAGTACACAGATCACAAGACTCTTAAAACRTGTTTTTTAAAAAGCATACCATGTTAATATTTCTAGAGTGCATAGTACACTCTTCATCATCTTCAATATTAACTAAGAATGCGTTTATAGTTTGAGGGAATAATTCTGTAAAATAATGCAAAACAGATCATTTCTTTCACAAGATTTTATTAACTGCTACAATTTCAAATATTATAACCCAAATCACTATAACAGGTGCTGAAGTTTCTCAAAGTACATGATATATTACTAGAAGTTTGCAGCTGCTAAAGCCATTGTTGTAAATTGCTTTAGATGTATGATCAACAAAACCCAAATACTCTTCCCTGCACTTCTCTTTTACAAAGAATTGCTGTACATGAGTGACATAGTAGGTCCATGTTGTTTTTAGAAATAAGATGGTAGATAGCAGAGAGCTAAGGTAGAACCGAAAAYATGGCCCTCTTATCTTTTATCTGGACGACAAAGAACTTTGGTCTTTTTCCTTGGTCTGCTGAGTACATTGTAGCTAATTGGACTACTTGTTCAAGAGAGCAAGACACCTGAGCTTCCATTTAATATGACAAATAATTTAAAACACTTTTAGAGTTGATAAAGCAAATAAAGATAAATGGTTAAAAAAAAAGAAAAATTATTGCAGCCTCAATTTTACACCTTGAAAACACAGACATTTGGAAATAAAATGTATTCATTTTGCTCTTTTCTTCATAGTTAAACAAAATCTGCTAAACTTTGTTAGAAATTATTTTTAAAAGAAGGTAAATAATTTTAGAATAAAAGAATATAAGGTGTTGCAGTGCACAAGGTGAGGTTTCAAGAGTATTGGTTTTGCAATAAATTATGAATGAGGTATGTTAAAATGCCTTGCAGGAGAGACTTGACAGCCTGGAAAAGCGTAGTAAGGCTGGATTTCCAAATTAAGTGTTAGCCAGAATACACGGTTGTGCTGATGCAATCAGTGGCAGGGACAGTGCTTGTCAGATTCATATTTCCAGTGTGATCGTGAATAAATCTAAGAAGATGCAAATGATAGTCTCAGTTTTTCCCATTTTGGTCATATTTTTAAGAGGGAAAATTACTCYGTTTTGCGTATAGTCCAGAACACTGGCACCAGTTGCACTCTGGAGAGAGATTTTCTCTTTGTTGTTGTTGCCATGCTGAGGATTGTGTGTGTCTGGCCAAACTCTTGATGCTCTCACAGCTGTTCCAGACTTAAAATTTCAACATTCGAGGAGGAAAATGTAATAACTGGGATGTCAGTTAGATAGGACTTCCCATCTTCCTGACTTCTTCACCTCATTCATCCCAAGGAATTCTTTCCATTCTTGGATTAGGATAAGAGAGTCGTGAACAGCTTAGTCTTTCATTGGAAAAGACCAGAGGAAGGCTCACAAATCTGTCAGTAATCCCCAATTTAGCCCTTTGTTTTCCTCTTTTCCTCTGTTTTCCGTGAAATGAAGTTCTCAGAAGCTGTTGTTTATCTGACTAGACAACAGAGAACATTAATGCAATTAGAGTTTAATTAYGCATATACAGTTTCCTTAATTTTTCCCAGGTAGGGGGTCTAAGACAACGAATCGATGCTTACTTCTGTATTGGGAAGTCTTTCCTATCTGTCACAGGTGGTTCTCCTTAAATTGGAAAGCCATTAAGCATCACCACACTTTGTGGAAGAAAATACTCAGAGACCTGAAAGCCTTCCAGCACAGACTGATTTATAGAGAATAAAAGCAAATTTTATCAAGAGAAACAGAGACCTCAACAGCAGTTTACTTTGGATTTCTATAAAGCTTAAGGAAACCAAATGTGGTTTCCTTTACAAAATGATTTCCCAGAACAACTTATGTGTCCTGTTTTTCAGTATAGTCTCTTATTTGACTATATCTGTAAGCAGTTCTGAATCACCGGTTTTCATGTTACTGTTGCCTGTGCTTCCCAGTTATAGAGTAAATCAGATACTTAATCCTCATTTTAAGTTTGAAAAAAAACGGGTAGGCAATGCAAAAAGCAGTTCAGTACAAGTAACTGCATATGAAATAAATAACAATAGATCTACTTTATAATGATAAATGGAATCTTGAATAGATGGAATAGTTGTTTCTTTGATTGCTTTGAGGGTTCACCTCCATAAAAGCTTATTTTAAGTAAGTTTTGTCTTTAGAACTGCTTTTAACTGTCGTGGAAGACAATTTCTTGTCTCTCAGAAAAAGCATTGTTGGATCTGGCAGAGAAAAAGATGATTTTTGATGTGGTCACTATCATCTAGGAACTAGACAAAGTTCACTATCCCTTAGGAGCTGATCCTGAGAATTTTTAATGCTGCCTCTAAAACAGCATCTAGCGTTAATTGTTATTGTTCGCAGCCAGCCAGGGACACGTTTTTATTGGTGATTGAAAGGGGAAACCCTGCTTCAGGGCACCAGGGTTTTGTTTTACACAATTCAAGTATTTTTATATTTCCATTTTAGTTTCTCATGGAACTTTTTCCACTTTTTTTTTATTTTTTTTTTTTTCCCTGAGCTTCAATGATTAAGGGCAAATGAAATGGTGGTATTTTACTGCATATAGTGGCTCTTCTGCATCCAAGCCTATGTATATAGACTTGAGTACCTCTAGGAAAACCCAATGGATTATGATTGAGCCAAAGAAAGTTAAAACTGCTTGATTTAATTTAGATAATATGGCTTTTCAAGAATAAGATGTAGGAAATACAGGTTTAATCAGGGAAGCTGTTCACTTCTGTCATGTATATGTGTATT
Source organism: Nothoprocta perdicaria (assembly GCF_003342845.1). Lineage (NCBI taxonomy): Eukaryota > Metazoa > Chordata > Aves > Tinamiformes > Tinamidae > Nothoprocta > Nothoprocta perdicaria. The sequence goes on along the minus strand of NW_020454372.1, from coordinate 1,892,620 downwards.
TATAAGTAATTATACTGATGAGAAATGGTCTCCAATTTCAAGTCATTGTTACTAAACTTCAGGAAGAAGCTGAGTTAAATTTTGCTTTAAGTTTCTTGGAATTAATATGGCTGTTTCTGTACTTCTCCAAGTGAATTTACAGCCTAATATAATTTTGTGTTATTTTTGTCAAGGTATCATTTCAAATGAGAGCAGATGGRTAGTGTGATAAGACACAGGCATATGACCCATGACATAGGTTTTTAATGTTTTACAACTGATTTTGAAATTAGCATTTGTTTTCTCATTAGGGTGTATTAMAAGCAAATTAGTGGGTATTTAGCTTTCTTCTTTTCAAGATAGAAGCTGTTTATTACATGGCTACATTACATTGGTTTTGAATTTATTTTCTGTAAAGCGTAGTTTTGTGACTTAGATGTGAATCAATTCTCTCCTTCAATCTCTCGTTAAAGAAATGAAACAGCAGCACATCAGCAATTCCAACTCAAGCCAGTCAAAGGCTTTTGGTCTAGTTTTAGATAAGCAGAATGTTTTCCAGATTTGATCTTCATTAATTGCTTCAGAAAAGCAGTTGAGGATTTTAGAATATTTGCATTGTCATTAAATCAAACCTTTCAAACTGAGATTTTCCCTCAGATCTGATTAGATGTGCTAAGTGAATGATGCCATTATTATTTGTTTTATTTTTACAAATGTGTCTCATCAGCTGAACTGAACTACTCCAGATGACTAGGAAAAAAAAAAAAATTAAGGGTTTCATTATGATAAAAATCATTTTTTTACACTGGTGTTCTAGAGCAGTAATATTGAAAGGAAATGTGAAGGTGAGCATGTCTGTTTGCAAAATCTTCTCACTGGAGAAATATTAGACTGATTATTACAAATAAGCTCAACAAAATACATAGTTGCTTACCAAAGAGTTACTGCAGTTCTAGGTGTCTCTGGAATCTAGATATTAATAGATTACTATCGCTAGTTATCTGGATATCTCCATCTCTCATCAATTTCTTAATGCCCGTACAYCAGAAAATATTTTCTTCCTTTTTCCTTTTTCTCCTTAAACTACCCACCTGTCATCTGCAATAAGAAAACTTGGAAAAAAAAAAAAAAAAGTAACTGTGTTCCTCAGCTGCTTCAGTGGAAAATCCATTGGCTGAGACCAAGGCATCTGCCATAGCAGCTTGAAGGATGCTCCTCAGCTTTGCAGAGATGTGGCTTGGAGGTGCTCATCTGGTCCCCTTGGTGAGCTCCATGTGGCAGCTCTAGCACAGGGAACAACAGATGGGTTGGGAAAGAGCTGGAGAAGAAGTGAGAGGGCTGCAGCACCCTCAGCTCCTGCGGCTAGTGAGCACAGGGCCGAAGCCCTTGGCCGCAGCAGAACCCCTCAGTGCAGGTCACCTGCTGGAGYTGGAGAACGTGCTTGATCCAGATCTTTTCTGCCTAAAAACTGTCGAGGCCTAAGCTTTATCACCTGTTTACATGCTTTTCTAAGGGAAGAGGCTCTACTGGGGCTGCCGRACAATTATAAAAGAAAACAGAAGTGTCCTTTATAAAAGGAAATGGAATTATCCAGTTAGTTTCATCAAATGAACTTTTATTTTTTAAATTTTGCACGTCTGACTTCTAGAAAAATGAATGCTCGTATGCTCTCTTTCCGTTTCCAGTTTTATAGTGAGGGAGCAGAAGATGTATCGAGTTTTGTAATTATGGAATACGTGTGAGAGAAATCTGAGGAAGCGTTAATGCTACTGCAGTCTTATCATTTATATTATTTTAATGTTACAATTCAGAAATATTTTTAGTTCAGGGTACATTTATTTGATCTACTGGCCTTGAAAAAGCTATGTATTGGATTGATTTAATATACTTGATAGGACAGTATTTTGAACTCTTTAAGTTTTAATATCCTATTCAGTACTTTAAAGACTCCAGAAGGTAGAACTTGTGATTTAATTACACCTTTTTTTTTTCTCCCCCTCCGTTTTGCCAATTTGACCTCCGTTCCCATCCTTGAGACAGGGAAAAATGAAGTACTGTGAGTTGCTATTAAGAAGTTATCTGCRGTACATATTTCAGATACCTGGATAAAAGCTAGTGCTCAGCGTGGGTGGGAGGCTTTCCCAGGAAAACTCTGGTTCCTTGTTTGCCCAGCTGGGAAAGTTATCTGCTCTCTTGCTTCCTTAGACACTGTGTAGAATTTCCTGTCTTTCTTGGGGCTTCTGCCCCCAAATCTTCTCCTTTCTGAGTTGATGAGATAGCTCTGTTCGGAAGCACTGAGTGACAACACAAGGATACTGGCTTCTCTGTATTGAGGAACAGTTTTGTGGGTGTCCAGTCTGCTCTTCTGTGTGATAACAATAAAATATAGGATTGTACAGGTTGTATGATTTAGTTATTCTGGAGTTCCTGGTGTGATTTTGTATGTATCAAAAAATTGATTAGACTGAATCCATGGTTTTTTTTTTTTTTTTTTTTTTTTTTTNTTTTTCTTCTCAAGTTATTTCTTGATTTCTCTCCTTTCTAGGAAATTCACTAGAGGAAAATTGTAAAAAATTCTTAATATTATTTGGGATCTGGGACTATTTGAGTTTGAAGGTTGATGATAGTTTGCCTGAAGATCAGAAATTTATTGCTTTTGACAGTGAAGGCCTTGATTCGTGACAACACATATGATGATGCTGAAGCCATATGGGAGTAAATGCTGCCTTTCACAGGAACTCCATATTTGACAGAGATGTTAGAAACTTAAAGCCATTTAGGCAAATTATTTGTGTAGTAAAGAGACTGTACTGACAATTTACTGTAAAAAGAATCTTTGTTTTGTGCATCTTTTGGTTACCTTTGCAGCTACAAATTTTACAAGCAAAATACAAAACTTATTTACAGATCTAAGTGACTTTATTACATATATCTTGGATTTGTTTCTGGAATTAAACATGTAAGTTTGTATTATGTGTTAATAGATAGAAAATCCAAATTAAAATGTAAACTGACAAGCCCTGAGGGTGATTTGTATCAGGCCAAATGGCCTGTGCTCAACCTCTACCAAAAAAACAGATACTGGTAACTGCACAGGAAGTCGTCAAGGAACTTTATTTTAATTGCATGATGCTTTGATATATTTTGTATTTGCTCTTGTGCTTTTCATTTACCTTAATCCAATAACATTGCTAGTGGTTTGCACTATGTGAGTGAGCGGCTACTTGTCTGAAAACTCACCCATTATTATTATAATAGAACTGTGGGATGAAAGAACAGCTTCTCGGGGTTCAAACTGTACAATAATATAGAAATAAATCCTATGTTGTTTAATTATTTTTTTTGCCATGTAGTGTTATAGTTACTGCTAAGTATGACTTCTAAATGGCTAATATAGCAAAAGAATTAAAAAACAACAAAAAATAGGTTGGACCTCACTTGACCTTTCTGACGTTCAGTCAGTTAAAAGGTTTGTAAGACGTTTAATTACCAAATGGTATGATCATTATTCATCTCATCATCTGATATATAACGTCAAGTGAATTGCCTCCCTGGAGTGCAGTGCGTTTCACAGATCAATAGATTTAGTAAGAGCTTGAAGGAGAGCTTTAAACATTCATAGAAAAGAAGAAAAATGTATATCCTCCTTGTAAAATGGCTTATGTAGTTATTCTGTGGGCTTTAAGGAGCTATTGTTTTATTTACTTCTCAGGAATACAGAATCCTGTGACATAAAGGCTTTTATTAAAACGGTTTAAACCTTTTTATTGAAATTAAAGTATACTGTTTCTTTTTTATTTTGTTTTGCACATGGACTGAGTAAGATAGAGTAGCTTTAAAAGTCTTTCAATGAGCATCTCCACTGTATGATGGATAACAGCTTCATTCAAATCTGTTAAAATAACTGGGCTTATTTTAACAGGTATTTTGCTTTGATACAGCGCAAAAAAAACATAGCATAACAAAAGTATGTTTTCMTTCTATCTATACATTCATTCACTATATATTTCATTTTCATGATATATGATTGCTTAAACTGTTCATTTTATTTATTTATTTTAAATTTGTTTTGTTTGTTCTAACTGAAGGCTTCTTCTTACATTCATTTTGTTTTTKGGGGGATGGTTATGCACACTTGGAGAGAAAACAATGAAGTTTATTTTTGATTGGTGTATATCATTCCTGATTTATTTTTAGAATAATTTTTTTTTAATTAATTACATATAAGATCATTACATGTGGGATGCTTGCATATATGATACCTCTTGCTATTTTTGCTTTTCCTGGTATATTGCCTTAAACTCATTGAATATTTATGAGCCTATATGACTATAATTTACTTTGTGATCCTTCTTCTCAGGTGGAAGGATTTTCTAGCCAGTCTAGGAGATTTTTAGAAGAGTTTGGGCACTGATATTTCTTGCTGCTTCTTCTGCAAGTTTTAGATGCTCGATGAGCTGTCTTGATTGGCCAGATGAAGGAAATGCTTCTCTGCTTTTACTTTAATCTGCTTAAGAAGTAAGGAAATWAAAGCATGTTTTCTCTCCTTTCTCTTAATGAAGATATACCTTAATTTAGGTTAAATTTGCCTTTTCGTAGCCCTGGTGCTCATCAGACAGCTGAGGGAAAATTACAGTTCAGCTGAGCAGATTCATGTTGCTGTGGGACAGAAACAAAATTTATTGCAAAATTCTGCTTTTTTATTTATCATTTATAACCCATCATCTACTCTAAGATTAATTTGGATTGGGAACAACGTGTAAGCTTCCTAAATCCCTTACTCTTGAGCTGCTGAGCAGTGTTGAGGCTCTCACACCTTTTACTCCTAAAGGCTACCTCAATTATTCTTGTGCGGAGCCTATGGATACTGGAGCAAGGAAATTCTCAYCTGGTTCTGAGAACAACCTAGAAAATACAGCAGAAGACTTTGGAAGTCTTAGATATTTACAGTGTGCAATCTGTGTAAATATAAAAATCTAACTTATCTGGGCTCTTGCACTAGCACTTGCAGCGTTTTTCWGTAAATCAGCAAATCAGCAAATACCTATTTCAGTAATATGCACGTTARCTGTAAAATGTGTTGTTCTTTTTATCTATTTCATGAATACCTCCTGCTGTCAGTATCTTTCTTCGCCACTTCGTCAAGTTTCAGGAAAAAGACTGATTTGGGAGTTTACTTTGCACTCTGCCAAATGACATAAATAGATTCCATTCCTATGGAGAGCTTTGTCAAAAAGGAGCTAGATCTGAGAGGAAATCTGTGGGTTTTTCTACTGAGGCTGARCATYCAACAGCCTTTTTTTTTTTTTTTTTTTTTTTYAAAAAGACCACTTAAGGATAATTATAACAATTAATATTAGAGTTAGGTTGATAGATCTGTTGTTTTGATGATATCTTCATCTGTGGCTTGATACAACAAGGTTTGAGCCATCAGGACTCCAATCTAGAAATGCATACATTTGATTTTAAGATGCTTAGTAAGTGTTTGGCTGAATTCTGATGTACATTTTGCATTTCAGAGGAGTGCCATTATCAACAGTCATATCTTTCAAGGTACTGTAGAAAAATGAGGTGACTTCACTTTTTAGCATATGTCAACAAATAGTTGCCCATATATTTGACTGCTTAGGCAATATGATATCTATTTGAAGTGCGACATCCATTTTGGATCAATTATAATAGGACTGTTTTTTTCAGCATCGTCTCAGTATTATAATTTGGTGGGTGCCACAAATGTAAGGGAAATCGGGTGACCAGTGTCAAGAGTGCAATAAAGCATCAAGAGAACCAGAAATACCAGATGTGTTGTACTAATATCAGGATAGTGGATGGGTCACTTCTGAATGTTTCTTTAAGCACAAAGCATGAAAGCATCAAGGGAATCAGTGTAAGATTTTATTTATAGTTCTGTCTCTTCACATCAAGAGTTACTGTGTTGTGCATTAGTAGATAATYTGAGATACTTTCATAGCTTTTTCAATTAGCAAATGTTTTGGAATTTAAAAAAATATTTTAAAAAATATTATAAACACTTTCTGCTTCTCTTCTTCTCTAGTCCTGATCATGCAAATAAGACTTGCAGAACTATGGCCAATATAATTTATATGACATTGCCCTAATTTGTTTTGCACTTGAAGAAACAATCATTTTGTGTGCGCCCATACCAGAAGCAGATCTAATCTTGCTGTTTTGGAAAGCACTAAATATGTAGTTGTTACAATATGGTTTTTGGAAGGGCACTACAAATATACTTGGGATGCTGGCTGTGTACTTTCTTGCCAAARTCCATGTTGCTGCAGTTTATGAGAGTCTGCAATGACTGGATTAACTCTAGGTCTGATAAGTTTGTAYATCCTGATGATGTATTACGGTTTTGCACAAGGCTCAAAGCAATGTCTCAAAATTTGGCCTCCTTCATTCCTTTCATCCTGCCCATCTTCTTGGCTCTCAGTTAGCTTGGAATACTGTTTTTTTTTTCTTTTGTTGTTGCTTTTTCCTGTATAATAACCCCCTAAAGATCCAGCACTTCATGATTATATTGCCTGTCATTCTGTGAGAACAGGCAGCCCCATTGCCAAAGCTGCCAGCCGTGGCTGCCCAGTTTAGATTCTCCTCTTTGGGAGGGGGAAACCAACTAGTAGGAAACAGGATTATAGAAATAATTAGYAGAATTACAGTTTGTGCTTCTGTTGAACTGTTAGTTTAACTTTTTTAGTTAAAAAATTTATTTTTTAGTTAAAAATGTGGTTAAAAATACATTTACATAATTTCTTTGATTGCTTTTTTAATGAAGACTTTTACTTTCTTTTCCCCCCACATCCTCCTCCTCCAAATTAAAACAAAACAAGGCAAAACAACTCTAGCAATTAAAATAAACTATATAAGACCTARAAGTTATGGGAATACTGAACTCGTAAGGATTTCAGGTCGATATAGACTAAATTTTCCACCTGGAATTACCAATCACAAAAGTTGATCTTCTGATATGGGAAGCTTCCCAAACTGGGACTATTCAGCAATTCTTAGTTTTCCCTGCTGTCGCTTTGAATATGTTTGGGTGCAGGGAGGGACTGAGAATATTTTCCTTAAAAAAATGGAGTTCTTATTCAGAACTTGTAATTAATCAGTGATATAGAACCTGATTTATTAATATACTCTCATGAGGTACAGTATCCCTCTCAGGTAAGAGTTATGTGTGTCAGACCATTTTAAGCAGCTGGTGTAAAGAGTTTGTTTTTCTGCCCTGGAGCAAGTATTTTTGTCCCAAAATGTCAATAATTTTTAATTGGAAACACACAAAACTGGGAGAACATTGCATATAATTAGTTAGATCTAGAATATAACTTCTGTTAAAGTAAAATCCCCTTTTCTTCTTCTTTTAATAACTTTTTTTTTCTTTTAGTAACAATTAGGAATATGAATATATGAAAGAATTTATAAGCAAAGCACATAATGTCAGACACTGAAATACTTTTTTTTTTGGAAAAGTATTATCTTATTATTGGATTTCAATATATGGTACAACCAGGAGACTCACATGGAGGGGTCAGGCTTCTGTGCACACCTGTGAATTAGGTGCTGTCACTGAAGGAGCTGCTTCTGCCTTCCCTGCTGCTCCTGTTCCGTGCCAAGGTGCTGCAGGGACTGGAGGGGCCGCTCGGGAATGTCACTGTCYCCTCTGGAGTGATCTGGAGTTCAGAAGCTCTTGCAAGACGTGCCCACTTGGGCCATATTGAAGGTACAGAGGCCATTGATTAATTAGCTCTTTACTCTGGTGCTCCAGCCTTTGGTTTTGCAGCCTGTGCTGAGGTCATCCTTGCTGTGGCTCCAGAGCATAAAAAAAAAAAAAAAAAAAGTAAAAAAAAAGACAATAAAATTCTATTATCTTAAACTGAAAGAAGAATATTCTTTTATTGCCACTCCAATTATTCACTTTTTTTTTTCTACTGTTAATCAGCTAGATTAGTGACGGTTTGTGTAGGATGGCCTGAGATAGCTGTATTGAATGTGGTGACTCATTGTGTGGTTCTTGATTGAAAAGTAGGTAAAATGGTTGCAAGGAGAATGGACTGGACCTTGTGATATACTATTAACATATGGAGTGATGGTTCTGGTAATTAGGAGAAGTTGTAATATTAAAAGTCACTCTGTATCAGACGGCATCAGTCATGCCCCTGCACCTGTCTGGATCTCAAGTATYTGATCTGTGTTACTTCTGATCCGAAAGACTTGGGGAAGAAAGTAGTAGCAAGGAGAAAATCCACGTGGGAGYGAGTCATTCTGACTGAGCATGAGCAGAAGCCCACCTGTACGTAGCAGAGCAAGGGGAATAGCTGTGAGCCCTCTAAAAGAGACGTTACTCGCAATAGAGAAACAGTACGAGAGAAATTTGAAGTGTAGAAAAAGCTGGATGATTCTTATAAATGGTGTGACAATGAAAAGAGGGGTGATGGAAAACGCTGGGAAAGCTCCGAGGCATGAGTGTGTATGAAATCAAGAATCAATCTAGTAAAGTTCTGCCAAGGACTTGAGTAAAACCTGTGCTAAGCTTGTGTCCTGTGACACTGTTAGTGACATTGACTTTAGGATTAGTGTATATTCCAATGAAGTTTTATAACTTTTAATATGTGGTTGATTCCTTAATGGATTGCAGTGTGGTAACTGTAAGCAGACTGGTGAAAGTGGTGTCCTTAAAATATATAAATATTTTTGAATCATGAGCATACTGTTTTCTGAGAAAACAGAATATTTTTATTCTCTGAGAATTTGTTTCTGAGAATAAAAATGAACCGGAATATTAATCTGTTAAATTATATTTTAATTTCTTTAGCTAAATTTTCTTTCTCCATTCTTTTTTCCCTCCCCTAGATTCCAGTTGACGAATGTGTTGTGAAAATGATGTTTACTTATTTGAACATGTGAAATTTAATACATGTTTTTGCTATTTCTTGTGTTATTCAGGTATTATTTAGCTGGCATAATGATGTTTTGGCTCTTTATGCAATTTAATGTACAAGATTTTGGATAAGAAACCATTCTTATTTTTAAAGTTTAAATTATAATTTGAGTTCAGTGAATTCAGACTTTAATTAGCAAAGCTATATATCTCCTTTGTAACACTATTAAAGATAGTGAAAATTCCTCTGTAACTTTATAGTGAGAGAAACTCATTCATTAAATAAGTAAGATGGATGTAAATTTCCTGTTATTACAGAAACACAAAAGGGAAAGTCAGGATATATAACAGGCTTTTATGTGATATATTTTAGTACAATGTGAATGAATGGCATGCTCAGCGGTCTTCTTATCAATAAAGTAAGGGCACCAAATGTGAGTATAGCTTCTGTTACTTGCTCACCAGAGATGCAGACTGGTGAAGATCCATCTCCATGTGAGGAAGAACTTCTTCACTGTGAGGGTGACAGAGCCCTGGAACAGGCTGCCCAGGGAGGCTGTGGAGTCTCCTTCTCTGGAGGTCTTCCCAGTCCACCTGGATGCCGCCCTGTGCCCCGTGTTCTGGGTGTCCCTGCTGGAGCAGGGGGTTGGACTGGATGAGCTCTAGAGGTCCCTTCCAACCTCAACCATTCTGTGACTGTGAACAAGCGACAGGGACAAATCCTTCCCCATGGTGGGTACGTTGAACACATGGTACTGTGGCATGGCTCTACCTGCATGCTGAGCCCAGGATTGAGTGAGTGAATGAAAGCCCTTCTGCCTCGTAAACCTGATCCTCAGCGCGCTTTTGGCAGTAATGGTGTGTAAGGTATATGCTGTCTTCTGTGATCTAATTTTGATTTCATACTAAACAGCATAATGAATGGAATGAGCTGGAGAGGTTATATTACTTGTCCTGTAACAAAGCCACGCCGTTCTTTACCAGCAGCTGTTATTCTGTTGAATAAATAAGAGATGACATAGGTGCACTGGAGTATTCAAAAGCATGACTGAATTACTGAGAGGAGTTATTGTACCTGAGCTAATGACCACATACCCATAGCGATGGGAAATATTGTGCTGTATTAATCCTGGCTAAAACTCCATTTGAATTATTGCCTTTAAATTAGTTTGGTTTGCCAAGTTCTGTTGGTGCCCCAATGCCAGGCTGTAGTTTGAAAACCAGAAAAAGGACTCCTTATACTAAGACTTACTTGAGATCATCTTGCAGCAAAAGTTGCTAACAGCTACTATGATGTTATAAGTCATTTTATTTCGTTTTGCTTTAAATATACGCTATTTAAAATATGCTGATTAATCTTAATATTTAATGTAGTACTGGACATATTTTTATCAGGTCTCTTTCTTTCTTTTATCTTGCTATGAGAGTTTATCAGCTTGTGAATTCCTACCGCTAGACTTGAGCTCCGAATTCCTATGTTCTTGTGGCTTGGCCTTCCCTGCAGAAAGTGCCCTGCTGTGGAATTGTCTATCTCCTAGGCTACCGTAGCCTAGATTTGCTATTTTTGACATACTTTTGTAAGGAAGCAGAAGTTTCCTAAGTTGATATGATCATACTATCTGTCTGTCTGTCTTGTGTAAGGATTCTTGGACCTACTGGCCAATTTCAAACCATTTTGATGGAGAAATAGAGACCTCAAAGATAATAATATCCATGAAAACAGATGGCCTATATAATGGAAACGCCCAAAATAGCATCTCTGCTGAGAAAAAGGTTGCAGCCTAAGAATGTCCATGCTGCTCATCACAAGTTCTGTTGATGGGAGAACTCCTTAGATATTTTTTGTTGTTTCACTGTCATCCCAAATCATTCATTTATTTACTCATTGCAAGTCCTACTGCCATATAGTCACATGGCATTTAATACAATTGTATTTGAAAGTATTAGTTCAGAGGATTCATCCTGAGTTAATTCACAGCCATCATCATCTCTTCAAGTATATTTTAATTCATATTTTACACAGAATGACCACTGTCACTTATTACTCTAACATTATATTATGAAAAGAGCATTTTCACTTAAGTTTAGAAGAAGAAAAAAAAATGTTGGAAGGTTATTACCTTCAGAATTTTAGTTTATATTGGTCAGAAGAATAAAATGTATAATTCAGTCACATTGTATCTTTGCAGGAGATATATGCTACAGAGAAAACTCGTGTTTGAAAGACGTCCAGTCTGCTGATAAAAAAAACTCTAGTGATTGTGGTTCATCTCTAGAATTTTTTACTAGCATATGAAGTGCTGTAYACTATTTAAAACAGTGCACTTCAATTTTGCAGCTTAGCTTTGGATTCTCTTAAATTTCTAACATAGCTGCGTACAAAGTCAGGGATAATATAGTAATAATTATGTACACAAACAGTAAATATCAATATAATAGCCATTTTATGTCCATTGTATTGAAATGTGCCTTTAGAGCCCTAGTGTTTTTCAGGTTTTACTGTCCTGCAATTTCTTGGAGTGGAATGCAAGTTGGGTTTTGCTCTTTTTCATGTTATTATGTCTGTCTTATTTAAGTTGTTATCAAGTGCAATAAAAGTTTTTCTAGATGAATAGAAGACTTGTCAGCAAAGAGAGATCTTAGAGATAGTTTAGATTTTTGATTATTTTAGCTGTATTTTTAGAGAAGCTGTCAACAGTAAAACGGTTAACAACTGACCCTCCTTTCCGCAGAACAATATTTCTAAGCATTACTTGAATTTATATGCAATTTATAGGTTTAGCAGTGGAGAAGGTTAGGTGAGAGTGAGTTCAGATAAAAATTTACTTCTGAACTCTTATTTTTGGTAATAGAGTAAGAAAAATACAGTGTAATTTCTTGGAGAGAGAACACCTGAGTGAGCTGGCTAGCACAGGCACAAAATAGTGGTTGAAAATGGAGCCTTCTTCTATGAAAGAATTTTTTGGAAAAAAAAMCAGCATTTTCTTTTTATCATCCTGATAAGTTGTAGGAGCTGAATGTCAAATCTTTATAAAAGCCCACAACGCTACCTCGAAGAATAGAAAGAATTTTACTTGGTCAGATAACTGAAATTAAGGAAGTGACTGATTTTTCCCATGTATTTCACAGCTATGAAGTCTTAGTTTGCCTCCTGCAGATTTGCATGGATTTTTTTCATAGGGCTCTGTGTTATTTGTAGGCACTAGCTGGATGGCAGGAGCTAGTGAGATCATTCAGTGTAACATTCATTCATAGATCCAGCATTTGTCTACAGCCTACCATGCCCTTTACTGTTATTTCTGTATGTCTACCTTGAATTCTGGCATAGAGTTCATCTCATCAGATCTATGTCTACACCTGAGCTACTTATGAAGATACCTTTTATGGACTTCGGAGAGAAATGTGTACTTATGAGGTTTAATTCTTCTGACCTATAATAGTCACCTCTATTAAAAGAAGATGAATTGCTTCCAGAATTGCTTCTTTCTCTCTGCTAATTTTAAGGAGAGCTTAAAGGGCTGATTCAGACAAGGGGACAGTGCAATCTGAACTTAAGGCCAGGTGAGAAGAATTCTGCCCTGAATATCTTCTATCTCTGAATACTTCTGTATGAACTGACTGCAAGTCTTGCAGACCTCTGCTGAAATTTTGAGGAAGCTTCACATTTATTTATACCAAGATACCATAACGGGGGGCAAACTGGGGACAACTGAGGAAGAGTATGTATTTGATGGCAAACCATGCTTCCTTCCCTCCCTTCTTCTTTTCCCCCCTATTCTATGAAAATTTCTGTGARTTTTGTGTCCGAAATCCTTCCCTGACATGTTCCCATAACATGCAGTGTCACTGCCTGCGTCCCTCCCAGTTCCAGCAGCAGAAGCAGCACGGGGCCTAGAGAACAAGCTCTTCACTAAGTAAGGCTAAATAACAGTACCAAGCAAACACTGTGCATCTTGAGAGCACAGTCTACCCAGTGCACTTCTGGAGCATAGATCCTGGGGAAACGAACAGTGTAGGATCTAGTAATGAAGGATGGAGAAAAGGTCGTGCAGAGGAGGTTGAAATGATGCCATATGAACAACTTTACTTCAGGCATGTTCTGGTGTTTCAAATGCTTTGCTTTTGCARCCTCAGCATTCTTCTAATGTAGAAGTTTAAACAAAAAGTCTAGGTTTTCCTTTTTAAAAAGTAATCAAAATAAGAGTTCTTTAATGTAGGCTTACTGACCTCACATTTATCATAATGTTGTGAAATTTAGATCCATACTTCAGAGTTGACCATTTCATCTCCTTCATCTTGCAGAATTAGGTTCTCATTCTCCATGGTACATACAGAAATGTGAGAGAAACATTGCAGGTAGACTTTATAATTGACAGAAATTATTCGATATATTGTAAACATATGTATCACATTTCATTCAAAAAGATCCCTAAGCACTTTAACCTATCTATAAAAGAAAATTGCTTTTTTCCACTTGCTTAAATGCACCCTCTGCTGGGGTAAAACACAACAGCTGTGAAGTGCAACGTGATCCACAGGCACAAGTGTTGAGGAGTTTTGTTTTATGGCTCATCTGAAACACTCTGAGCAGCCACAATCCAAGTATATTGCTCTAAGGTAAGGTAAGACTGACAATAGATTTAGTGTCGATTCACAGTAAAAAGTGTCACCAGCATAATCTTGAATTGGAGTTGGCTTTTCCTGTTTTCAAGCCAGATTTTGCTTTTACATTCACAGAGTTAAGTGATAATTTTTTYGATATATGCAATTCTATCTCAGACCTTCCATGTCTGTTTTATTTCAGTCAAAGGACCCTGGAAATAACATGATGCAACTGTAGAATGTAGCATGTTGTGAAAGAGTGTCTGAAAGCACTTTTTTTCTTTTCAGCAGAGTGACATTCATTGTGGGAGTCCCCACTTAAAAGAAACAACCACAGAAGGCAACATGAGTTTATCTTGAACTCCTTGTTGCTTCTGTGAGTTGTATTAATTTCCTCGGAGTCTTGACTCAGGTGGCAAGGAGTGACAACATACATACAGGGACCAGCAGCTGAAGCTTACTGCTGGATAGAGCAGTCTTTCCAAGGAATTAGGATTAGCATAAAGGAATTGAAAAGGAGATTATTTACCCTGTCATTGTAAAGCAGTAGTCCAGAAAGACTAGATTGGCAATAGGTATGCACTCATCAGCCAGGCACATTTTTAAAAAATTTTTTAAGGAAAGAGTGGAAGGAAGGCTCACCCCCAGAATTAGTCGCTTTGAAGAGATTTTATTTCAAACCTTTGCTCATGTCATCATCTAAGAGGTCAGTGACTGTAAAAGCAAATAGACTCTTTTTTTTTTCCCCCTTGTAGTATCTTCTCTAACCATAAGGGAATTCCTTCGTCTCTCCTCTCATGTGCACACTTCACACTCTACTGGTCTGGATACACTGTGTGTACGTTAAGGCTGGCCTCCAGCTTGTGAGAGGTCATACTCTAGGCATTTTCCTCTTGTCTGTCAGTCCCACAGGTAGAAAAATATGTCCAGACATATTTAATTGTACATTACCCATCCCTGCCTTTTGGCTGTGAATTTTGTCATGAAATACAAAAATATTTGCAATTACAGAGAATCTGCTAGTAATTTTCTGATTAAGAGTTTCCTCAGCTTTCTAGCTGATGTCTTAATAAGAGTTGATTTGGGGACTTTCTGACCTTAGTAGAGTCACTATAGAGTTTCACTATACTGAAGTGAAACCAAGTCTCCTCCAGGAGCATTTAGAGTTCTCAAGGAAAGAGCGTTTCATGGGTTTGAACTGCATGGTTCAGAAGAACCTTCCCATGTCTCGGACCTCCTACCACGCAGTGCAGCCTCCCACTGGAGATAGGCACTCACGTCCACACTGAGGGCCTTCTTCAGATGAACATGTAGCTGCACCAGTGACCTCTCCAGAGGGAACTCATCTGGTCTGACCATCTTGGTCATGGGTGGTGTCTCTTGTCCCCTATGATGCGGGTATCAGAGATGAGGAACATGGTGCTGCAGGTGACAGCAAGTAAAATCTATCACGCAACCTGATTTTAAACCAGCACCTATGGTTTGTTTCTCTTTCCTGGCAGTATATGYTGTTGCTTCTGGTTGGGTGGGAAAGTTAAGCAAGTAGCAGTGTTGGTGTTTGCTTGAGAGACCCTTACACACTCTCGCTGAACAACATGGGCTGTTCAGGTGTATTTTGTCACATGAAGGCTACCGTGCAGCCCTATGCTCAGAAACTTCTCTAAACAGGACACTTTCAACACCATAAAGAAAATGTAGCAGCTTTCTTCTGAGGTTCAGTGTCCCATTGACTGCTTTATCTTCTCAATTCATATTGAACCAGGTTGGTCGTGTGATTTTGTATTCAGATAATTTAATTAGTAGCCTAGGAATTTACTTGTACATCTTGTGACTCATTCAGCTAGAGATATGTGATACATGGTTAGATGAACACTAGCCTTTTGGGTGAGCTATCTGCAAGTCTACCATTTGACTACCAAGTACAGTAGAAAAAATGCCTTTTTTCTTTTTATAGTTTTGAAGTAAAATAACATGTGCTTTGCTCTCACTATATTACAAAATTGAAGCGTATGTAATTATAAATATTATGAATTGCAGATTTGAAGACGCAAAAATGTTTCTGTAAWATGGCAGTATAAGTTTGGTTTAGTTTGGATTTTTTTTCCGAATTCCTTCAAATCAGGATGATCTAAGGAGCAATTAACGAAATGGGATCAGAGGCCTCATGCTTCATACCTACAGATGACTGTGTTCACTTAGCAATATCATCTCTAATTTTGCATCTCCTCAATTATCAGTGTGAGATTTTAGAGCTTCCACATCAAGTTATTCAGACTTCACCCTGATATTTTGACGTCTAGATAGAACAGTGGGTTTCTGAGGCAGAGAAATAAAAATACAGTTAAAAAGTGTAATTTTGTCTTTTCCCCCAGAAAAGCACTTGTCTTCAGTTCAAAATCAYGCAGATTTTTCAGCAAGTGTTTACTTTGAACAGTCTTTTCATTTTTGGTCCAAGTATGAATCTGCAGCRTAGTTTATCTCACTCTGGTTAGACCGGGAATAACGGGGCAGAAGGAGGGTGCAAGTGAAGGGAAGGCAGGGAAGTTATGAATTTATCTCACAAATTTATCTCCGAATCTTGTTTGTGGGCAGCTTTGGGAGTTTCCTGGGGGTGTTCTCTAAGGTCGGATTTTCTGTAGTCATCCTGAAGGGCACAGGCAACAAGCTACGGCTCTGTAGGAAGGACTGGTGCGGATCCCGTGCATGTCACGGTGACAGGAAATTGTTACAGATTATTTCTTTTACCCAAATCCAAAACCTAGTCAGAGATAAACAGAAATACTTATCACCCTCCAAGACAGTGATTACCAACAAGAACAAAAAAGCTCAGAAAAGACCCATACTGGGTCCACTATATTAATAACTTTAYATTCTTTTTACCATGCAGAGAGTTCCGTGTATCACGTGTGCTTGTTAAATTCCAGTAAAATTAAAGTTCTAGGTACAAGCACCAAATTCAGAGCAAGGATGGGTATTCCTGTCAGTAGTGAAACCATGTAGTTTTTGCGAGGTACTATTGTACCTCATCTGCTTTTTCTTCAATCTGCTACTCAGAATCAAGTTTGCTGGCGGGAAGCAAACAAAAATTAAATTTCTTTGTGTTAGGTGCACAAACCACTGTTTATGCACTGTGGAACTGGCTGGTCTTCGAACCTGTTAAATGCAGTTTGCTTTACATTGCGCTGTCTGGAAGATATTATCTGTAAAAATTACACATTAAACTTAAGTAAGAACATAATGTTATTTACTGCTGTTCTTATTGCAGTATTTTTCTTATATTTCATGTTTTTAGCCTTGAGTCCAGCTGTCTGAGGCGYTCAGGTTTGGCGGGGTTTATTTTTACCCTTCAGCAAGAGCAGCTTTGCTCACCAGTGGCTTTTTGTTCCCCCTCTGMTGTCTCAGGCTGCCTGAGCTGCAGTGCTGGCCCATAAACGGGGGTTCTGGATATAGGAAATAACACTGACTTGTAAAATCCCCTTCTGGTTATTCATTTGTTTAAAATGTGAAACACACTTGAGCATAACTCGTATACATGACTTAGGTGCATATACTTTTGAATCCTACAGAAAGCATGTACAATATTGTAGATTTTATCTTCCATATTCTTATGCTTACAAGTAAACACACAAATGTAATATTTTCCTGTGGAAAAGTAGGCAGTTAAATCATAGGAGGATATTTAATCTTGCATAATTCAGTCATTTTTCATATTATATAAACTCTGAAACTCTATAAACAATGTCTAACATCTGTGCTCACTTTCAAAAGGTAGAATTGCTGTTTTTTCTTCATCAGCAGTCACTCGTGTATCAGTGAATTCACTTTGAGGGTTTCATTTATACTAAAGAAATCTCTTTTTTTTTTTTTTTTTTTAAGAAAAGAACTATAAAGTAGCTTGAGATTTGGCAGCTGTGAGTTGTGCAGTAAAGTAGGATTTCAGATTTAATAGATTACTTGCATTTCTGGATTCCAAGCAGTTGTCAAATGGTTGTCTTGATCTCTGGAAAAGACAAGGGATAAGTGGAAATATGTGTGTCTTTAGCATCAAGTCTGGATTTTCAAGTTCATTGTGACCACTGGGGAGAAAAATGCCTTTATTTCAATCTGAAATAGATAGAAAAAGAAAAAAAACTACTGTGAGTCGGATTTCATTAAAAATATCTTGAATAGTAAATATAATATGAGTTGGATTTGGCTTTGATATTCTACGCCTGTGACGATTTCATGTATTAGGTTTTTTTCCAAGTAGTCTGCCCAGTACTAATTAAAACCAGCAAATTTAACTTCTTTGCTCTTTTGTCAAAATGAAGCTGTTCGSATTAAAATCTTCAGTATAAACTGAAAGGAATTTCACAAGGCTGTTGTGGATAATTTGTGAACTCTTAGGAAACTGTGCTAGATAGCATTTGGCCTGATCATATGTGTGTTTGCCTTTGCAGATTTAGGAGGTGTTTTCAGTACCTGATACATAAAAATACCTGCAAAGAGCTCRTTGCAAAATGGCATAAAATAAACTGCACTGCCATTACGTGCTTTTCTAGGAACTCTTATTTGTATAGCAGCAACAGACTCCCTCCTTGGAAATAAAAGAAGTGAAGTAGCCTGAAAAGTATCACATGATGGCACTGTTTCCATTTCCACCTCCAATATTATGAAATAAAGCTATAATAAACTGGTATTAAAATGGTATGTAATGCCAATGTACTTTGTATAATTTATGAAAAAGAAAAAAATCTAACCACTGTGGTTATTAATATAGGTATTAAAATGGATGTATAGATTTTTCAAAAAAGTGTTCTGTAAAACTTTGCATATTTATAATATTCCCTATTTTGGTTGTAAAGCAAGAATTCTGTACACTATATAATGTTTATGAATGCTGAATTGTACAGATTCATTTAATGTTATATTAGTAAAAAAAAAACCTGTTAATTGTTGTGTAAATGAGATGTTTTATTTTTTGTTTTGATTTTATTGTGGGAGGAAAGCTAATGGCTGTCCTTTTTGTATTTAATATAAAGCCTTTTTGTGGTAAATTAGATCATTAATACAGACACATTTTTAAAAAATGCAAATTAGCTTTCCATGAGCAGAAAAGAGCTTAAAGTGTAGTAAGGTCAGAGGCAGGATCAGACATATTTGTAAAAATGAATTATATTCAAGTAGAAATATGAGGGAAAATCTGAATATTAAAAAAAATAGTGACTTAGGGTATATAGATGTTAGATGTCATATTATTTCATCCTTTAGATAGAGATATTCTGACTGAATACCTGTGAATATTCATGTACTTTTAGGTAAAATAAATTAATCATCATCTTCAAGTTCATGTTTTCTATTTGTAGAAGGATTCATTTTTAAGCAGATAAAATATATCTGATAGGAAAAAAAAGTGGTGATTCTACTGTGCTGCAGTTTATT
This sequence comes from Nothoprocta perdicaria, assembly GCF_003342845.1. Taxonomy (NCBI): domain Eukaryota; kingdom Metazoa; phylum Chordata; class Aves; order Tinamiformes; family Tinamidae; genus Nothoprocta; species Nothoprocta perdicaria. The sequence continues at coordinate 1,873,722 of NW_020454372.1, read as the reverse complement.
TTTGAGTAAGGTAAAAAGCCATTCTCACTGTTCTATTGTATAAAAAAGAGCTTCTTTTTTSTTTTGTCTTTTAATTATTACTATGAGGATCATTGTAGGAAAAAAATATGTAAGATATAAGAAAAATACCCACTGCTGATGTGGAGCTAATAGCTGGGGCTTGGATAAGTGCCAAACTGGGTGCTTGCACTCCAGGAATGTCCTCTGCCAGTATAAACTTCTGTTCCGAACAATGTGGGTTTCTTTTTTCCGTGCGTTTTTGGTGCGAGTGCAGGGGAAACGGAAAATGGATGTAAAAAATCTATTATGTAAAATTTCGCTTCTAACTAGTGAATTATCAAACACGACTAATAGAAAAGAGTATAATAAATTCTTCTGAACTTCCATCGGTAGCCAGGTATTGAATAGTAATATAAAAAAAATAAAGGTTTCAGAAAACCTTAAAAGGAATATATTATATGCAATATGTCATAACATTTAATCACTGAAGAAAATTACTCGTGTTGCTAGAATCAGTAGCAGAAGCTCACGACACTGATCTATTAGAATGTTTTTAAAAAATCATTTGACATCTATAATTTACCTGTGCTAGTCTGTAAATAATATGTGCATCATTATGGTAGGACATACTAAAATCTTTTCTCAATATCCTGGTTAGAAGTGCTGTTTTACACTAGCATTTCAGTGTTACACCATCTTTCTCTGAGTATCTGATAATCCACACTATTAAATTCTTTTAGAGCAAGAGATAAAAATTATTACTATTATTTGGAATGTTTTTGCAAAGTTGTTAGAAATCTCCTGAAATAGCTGGGCTCAAATAATAAATTACAATATAGAAGAAAAAGCATTCATTACTCACAGCTGTCTATTCATTTATATGTCCATTTGTTCATGTATGAGGTGAAGAATTTCAGAATACAGAAAGTGAAGACTTCTCTACTCAGTGTATTTCACCATTGAAATTACTTGCAGTTTCAAAATGCCAGTGTTACTTTTCAGGACAAATTTCATACAATAGTAATTCAGTGATTATTCATCCAGTTTAATTAATTCAATTAAGTAAGTCTGCTGTCAGGTGTTCTTTTAATAATTGAATCAACATGCAGATACATAATAAGCATAAAAGCATTTCTATGGCTGCAGTAAATTTAGATCCAAAAGAATCTGCTATTCCACTACATTTGATATAGATTATTCTATAATATTTCAGTAATGGGTTGCACAAAGGCTGCCTTTTAATTCTTTGCTTTCTCAAATGTCTTTATATATAATGGTTTAAAACAGAAGGTGTTCAAAAGAGGGTGACCTTTTTCCATTACCATGGTTCCTGTCATTAATGCATTATAATTTTCTTTAGAAGTCTGGAAAAAATGTGTATATATGCACTCTGTAGCAGGTATGAATCAAAGTGTGTTAGTGAAAGTTAAGAATTGTCTGTTATTACTAAAAAAGGGAAAAAAAGAAAAAATAGGAGGAAGTAATTTTATTGTTATTTTTACTGTGAAAGTTTAAACAAACCTTACACTTTATACAAAGCAGTTACAGACTTGAAAGTTTTGGCATCTGTAATCTGAACAGCAGTTGACTTACTCAGATGCTAAAAATAATATGCCCCTTAACTAAATTTAAATCCAACAGAATGTTGTATTAGGTGAGTTGTGTATAAAGACCAATAATATATGTTCATTCTCTGCAGTGTACTACCATAGATGGTGTTCGAGTAACATATATAGTAAAAAACCACAATGAATGATTCACTTGGGATACTCTCAATGATGCTTGATGTCATAATTATTGTAAATATTAATTGCTGTGCTAAAAATGCAAGCAGGATGACTTTGTATTTGATGAAAAATGAAAATAGTCTGTGTACGGGTAAATAGATAATCATACAAAAGTAATTGGGGTTTTAAAACCCCAATCTATTCTGCCAGCATGAGCTCGTTTGCATGTTAATCACAAGAGTGATTTCCTACTTCACAAGGAAGTCCACACTCTTTCATAACCACTTTTAATTGCATTTAAAATGTTGCAGGGTTGGGATATTAGAAATAGAGGCGTATCAGTGTCAAATTAATAAAAAATGTTGCTGAAAATCTTTATAGGCTGCAGATTATAATATTATAATCTTTTTTTGTTGAAATACAAAATGTGTGTTAGAATGTATTTTGAGTGACGTATGTGAAATGATAAAAGCAGATTAATTTGTACGTGTGTTGTTTCTTTAGAAATTTGATAAATGGAAATAGAATTGTGGCTGGAAAGTATAGAATGCATTTTTATTAGTTACTTTGTTTTATGGATTGACTGGTACTTAATATATTCTTTCATTAATTTYCCATTTATCAATAAAATAGTAAATTAGCAACAGTTAAAAATATGCTTTACTAATAAAACATAGTGGTGTAGCCTGACAATAAAAGGTGTAGGTTGAATTTCCTTTAAAAAAAAAAAAAAAAGTGTGTGTGTGTGTATATGTGTGTGTGTGTGTATATATATATATATTATATATATATAAAAAATGTGTATGTTTAGAGGAATCAATAGTTTCAGCAAAAATATTTTCTGTGGTTTCATTTAGAGATTTTTTACTAGTTTTTTTGAAATTGTATATTAAATGTAATAGATTCTGGGAAAGCAGTTACAGTATAGAATGTATATAATTTATGCATTSCATACTGTACCCAGTCATTCAAAAGCTTCACTAGAATAGATTGTAACTAAATGCATGTATTATTATTATTAGTAAACTATGGCTTCAGAATTAGGGGCAGGAATAAGAACAGTTAAAATAATCAGATTAACACTGCTTTTTTCCCCTTGTTGTTTGAAGCTGTGGTGTAATAAACGGACAACATTTTAAGTGATTTTGTGATATTCATGTATGATTTAACAGAGCTTCCTCTGTAATCTCTAAAAGGCCAATGTCAAAGTAAAGACAAAATGACTTGTTCTCTGAAGACAGGAATGAAGAAATGTAGCTCTCTAATAAAATAGTGTAAGTTCACAATGGTTACAATGTGATCAGTCTCAAAGATACAAAAACTAATTTTTAGTCAAGCTGTTAAAAATTATATATTTAAGAAGATGAAAAGTTTGAGGATTAAAGAAAAATCACTCATAATTTTAAAGAGGGTATATTTGCTTTCATCACCAGGTGTTCTTTCTAATATAAATTACCAAGATGATGTTTCCATAACATAGCTTGGGGTGCTCTGGAGATTAAAACTACCAAAACAGACCTATTAAATTTTTCATAGGGAGGGTCCACCAGGGATAATAAGCCAATATTCCTTGTCCCATATTCCAGATGTTTTATGTAATTCTGCATCTTTCTAAACCTAAATCGTAGCTTTTCCAGAAAAAAATGTACTATAGAGACTGAGATGAAAGGCAAGAACTGTTGAAATGTTAATTTTACTATCTGCTGTTGAGGTCTGTTACCTTTTTTGTATTTTTTTTCTTACTCCCAGTAGCTCAGTTCTGTTTTATGAATGTTGTGGTATTTCAGTTGTTTGAAGTTTTGAAACTTGGAGCATGACTTTGACTTAGCAAAACACAATGCCACATGGTGTGTGACACGCTGATGGATGGTCTTTGATCCATACACTTCATGCTCTTTTTGCTTTTAACCTATTTCTGTATGATAAAAACGAAGCTTAACAGTAAAATGATCATGACAGTCTTCCCAATAACATAAAAGAAGAATAATTATAACTAAAATAATGCTCTTTTTTTTTTTTGTAATTTTCATGAAATAATGTAATGAGCACTAATGCATTTAGTTGATTTTTTCCCATGCACCGTGGGCATGTAAAATAGACACGAGGGCAGCTGCGCAGCTACAGGATAGATCTGTGTCGCASCAAAACAGCTACTGCTTTAAAATAACACGCTGCTACGTTTCACGGATCAGTCATCAAACATACGATGAAATAAACACACCAGGCCCCATGTTCAGATTCCCACCCCTTCGTCTGCTGCCGTACTCGCGCAGTAATTGCCCAAGAGCAAAGCCCACGGACCCTTATTGCTGTTACAGTTTAGCATAACCCTAAGGCTGATCTAAGTGAGCCGAGGTTTAATTGGCTTTTGATCCAGCGGAGGATGTAGGTAGATTTGGCGTGTACAACGGGCAAGAATTAATGCGTCATGAAGTGAAAATCTTTTGCCTCCTGGTCAGGTGCTGCTCCAGGAGCTGCTGCTCCCTGGGCAGATCCCATTGATCGGTTGTTTTCAACACAGTGCTTCGAATACAGTGTTCTGGGACACTCATCTCTCACCCCATCACTTTTTTATTAATTGAGTTTTCTAAAACTGTTACTTTTATTCTTTATAATTTATTGCACTGCAGTTACTTGCTTTCAGAAACTGCAGTATGACTTATATGCAGACTTGTGCTATTAAAGGCTAATGCCCTGATATTATAAATACTTAATGAATGCTTATCATTGTCTTAGACTTGATGTTCCTGATACTTCAGCTATTCAGTTCTTACCAGCTTTTTCTTTCATTTGGGGAGGGAGGGGAATTTCAATGCATCCTTTTCTTTCTAGAACATTGTAAGGAATACTGGAAAATGGATGAAATGAAGGCATCATGAATGTTAGGGAAATGCTGCGTTACAAAGGACAGCCTATTTGCTGGAATTTTAGCRCTGAATTGACTTGATCAAACTTAATTTAACTTGCTTTCAGTTGGAAAACACTTCGGTTTTACCAAGAAAAAAACTCCAATATTCTCATTCCTCCAGCTGACTGTTCAGAAAGCTCCTATTCCGATTCTTTTGAGCTCCAAACTTTTCTAGAAAAAAACGCAGGGAAAGGTTTGATTATTCTCCTGAGTTGAAAATAAGAAACCAGGTAACCTCCCTCTCATTTCTCCATCTGTTTTTGAGACAAACATTTGGGGAAATTTCTGTTTTCTTTTTCTTTTTTTCTTTTTTTCTTTTTTTTCTTTTTTCTTTTTTTCTTTTTTTCTTTTTTTCTTTTTTTCTTTTTTTCTTTTTTTTTCTTTTTTTCTTTTTTTCTTTTTTTCTTTTTTTCTTTTTTTCTTTTTTTCTTTTTTTCTTTTTTTCTTCCCTACCTCATAAGAAAAGAAGGGAAAAAAAAACAGAAATCAACCCCCAAAAATACTAGATGTATGTTTCACCTCTGGAAAGAAATGAGTAAGAAAATATAAAATTAAATCCTGAGGAGATATTTTTCATTTAATGGCTACACTGCCTATAGATTTTGCCATATATAATGCCTACAAAATAGTTCTGACAGAAATATGTCCGTTCTCAAATACATTCTAAACCTTTTAAAACCCAGTGTGTTTGTCCAAGACTTTAAACCAAGTCTATTTTGACAAATCATTRTAAAATGAAAACAATTCTTATAAGAGCACTTTAGTAAACTGTGCTTTTTCTGTAACTTTAGAGACAGGGTTTTTTTTTTTTGTGGGGAAAAACGGGATACTTTATATATTTTTTTTCTTGTCACATCTTCCTTGATTATTTATTCTCTGAAAAATGCACTGTATTTGATTTTATTCTTGCTGTTACAGGAAATATTAACAAGATCACTATTCTTCTATACACTTGAGTGTTTTTGCTTTTTTCCCCAAGTTAAGGTAGTAGGGCAGAATGACCCTTTCATCTTTAAACATATGCAGTTATTAGAGGCAATTTCCCTATTTGTTTCCACAGTTTGTTTCTACRTTCTCTTTTTCCCCTAGGGTAGGTAGCATGGCAGGATCAATCTACCAGAGTTTGTATTCACTAATACAGATTTTGCATTGTCCTGCTTACGGCCTTTAGTGTCCACTGGTTGTAGARTTTCCCAGTTTGAGCTGAAACTTTATGTGTGGCAATATAATAGAGATAAGTGAGCTGGATGCCAGTTCCTCAATGATTTTCAGGTGGCGGTCTCTTTTTTTTTTTCTGTATAGTTTTTTTTTTTTAATTACTATTTTAAATTTTTTTAATAAGGCCACTGTCTTGCAAAAGTAGTGGCCCAGATCTGCAGGGCTGGCCTGTCTAGCAGAGGGTCTGGCTCTCATGTCCTGCCTCTCTTGGCTATCGTGCTTTTAATGAATGCAACAGGACCAGGACCTTTTATCTATAGAAGTTTCTCTCAGGGAGCTGCTATTTCTGTGACTGGTTCTGCAGACTCTAAACATCCAGCCCGTGTTTGGGGTCTCCCTCTGCGTGCCTTTTTTTTCTTTTYTTTTCCTCCCCTGCTCAAAGATATTTTAAAGAGTCTCCCTCCTAGTTTTGAGTTGGGAGCAACAGAGTCCCAGAGGTTGGAGTGCCTGGGGAATCCAACCCTTTCTTCCCCCTTTTCCGCATGGCGCTGGCACCAGCCCTTTGGCTGCTSCCTCGGTGTCTCGGGAGACTCCGTGGATGAGGAGCAGAAGCGCCCGCGGAAGCCGCCGCRCCGCTTGCCAAGGCCAAGGCTTTGCAGTTAGTGTAACCAGTGTGACTTCCACTCTTAGGAACTATTCCCATCTACATTTGTAATGCGATCTGCTATCAGTGAAATGCAGGTCATACATATTCATTTCCTCTTTGAAGCTATGGAAACAGTCTGCCTTTCAGGCAGATTTGCCATGTTGTTTGGTTTGCCCAGGCCAGTGCATATTGGGCGGATTGTTTCTTTTGTTCAGGCTTTAAGAAACAAGGGTTGGTCTCTTCCTGACTGCGTCTTCATCTGTGCTTGCAAAATGGGTTGGATCTTGGTGAAAAAGCAGTGTTTTGTATTATTTTTAAGTCCTTTTTAATTCAGCAGCATCCTTATAAGATCAGGCATTAGATAACTGGTCTACCATTTGATACATTTGGTGTCTGTAATCACCTCTAAATAAAATAATGAAAGAAGCATTTTTGTGAAGGCCATGTGAGAAGAAAAACTCTCCTGTTTACAAYCAAAACATACACTTAGGTCAGAGTAGTCTCTGGCCAGATTGCAAATAGTTTGACAGTGGGAGTCTCATGCAGAGATGACATGGTGGGAAAGGAGGCAGGCTGGTTTCCTCCTTCAGGAGCATGGCAAATCCATGGCAGCACTTGGCAGCAGCAGAGGAGGTAGCCAAAGTAGGCATCCGCTCCCCACAGCTGCCAAAGTTGAACCATCTTCTTTGTATTGAATATTGTGGATTCTGAAGGTGAGGTTGAATGAAGTTGGAATGAGTCCAAAGAAACTTCTAGTTTTCTCAGTGGCCGTGGTTTTATATATGAAGTACTGTTACATGCTAAGCTATTGGAAAGTTTTAAAAATGAAATGATCTCATCGGACTGCTCTTTTCATATACTTGAAAGAATTTTGCAGGGATCTCCTATTCCATGCAAAATAGATGAAAGTTAAATGAGGGTAGGTCATACCTGGAAACGAAAGAAAACAAAGATTGGAATACATATAARCTCAGAAAGTTCATTCGTGTGACCTGAACTGAAGAAAAACCTATATTTCCTGGGTCAAGACGGTTATTAGAAACCTAATAGTAAATTTCATGGAATTAGCATTTTGAGTTAATGATGCTTTGGAGCTATTTACTCCATTTTTAAGCAAGAGAAAAAAAATAAGAAAAAAAAAAAGCTATTTTTATGTATGCCTTGTCCAGTCTTAATTAAGTTTGGGAAATGTAAAAACTAGTCATGGCAGAGATGAAGAAGAAGAAACCAGAAGSATAACAATTTTGTTGGGATCCATAGATCTGTACATTTTTCTGAAAGCTGAAGGGTCTTTCTTAACATATTTTTTTCCTGCACAGAGGCATTGTGTTTAGCTCAAGATCTGTCACTCTGATCCTGATATTTATTGCTGAATTTTTGGCCATAAAGGACCCAACCAAATCCATTAATTTAATGGAATTAAACAATTAACTGTACCAAAGTATCAGCGTATGTCTAACAACTAACTATTTTGTCTTATTTAGATGCTTCTGTGAGGAAGACAAAATGTCTGYCCAATTTGGTCAGTTAAACTAGAGAAGAAAAAATTCATTATATGGTCGGCTTGAGGTAATCACCTCTCCCATGAAAAGTTCTCTCTTCCACAGGCAGGTTGCCCAGCAGTAGGTGTGCAGATAAAATTCAGATTTACAAGTATGATTTAATCTGAGTTTAGATTAAAATATCTAATCCAGGTGAGTGCTATAGCATATATCTCTAGGATGTATCACTTATGTRTATATATATACATGTATATAAGTATATGTAAACACAGAGACATCACAGACGTACATAKATGTAAAAACCAGCTGGGCTAGTTGGACAGAAGAGTGGCTTCTACTCCAAAACTGCACATGGGTGCTCAGCTTTTCTTCATTCCCTTTTCTTCAAGATAAAAGCAGTCTCTGTATTTGAGTATCTGGTATTATTTGCCTCTGTAGTTTATGCCATGATATGAATATCACTAGTCAGAATGTCTTCTACTTTATTTTCATTGTGCAAATTTCTGTTAATTTATAAATTCATTATTTTACTCATAGCATCCCTGAATTCATGATATTTTACTACATTCAGCATCCTCAAATAAATCTCTTTAAATCTCTAAATGGCTAATAGCCGAGAAGCCATCCTTTAAATATTGAGGTTATATTTGTTTCTCATGAGTCAGTTCTTCGGACCTTATTTTTTCTAGTGGCTGTTGGTCCAGTAGATCTGCTATGACTATTCACTGAGATAAGAATATAATATAAGCCTTGTTAGAACAGGTTCTCCTGTGCTGAGCGCTATAGAAAAGTGTATCAGATTGATCTCTTCCTTCAAGAAGATTTACAATCCCCTGGGACTCCAGCTGCTCTGGGGCTTTACAGCACTCCGGGGCTCCAGCCCAGCTAAGTGCAGTGCTGCCAAGTCTGCATGAAGGTGCAGGAGACCTCCACATGGTAGTACTTCCATGTGCTTCTGTGTTCTTGTGCTGTGATTCTGTTCTCTGTCATGTTGAGATATTTAATTCACTTTCATACCCAATTTGTTACCCATGAGCAAGCACACTTGCCTGTGTTTCAGTGTAATTGTTTTGGGGTTATTCCATCCCATWTAATATAGGATTTGGGTAATTTTTTCTTTTACTTGTGTATCATGTTGTGCTGCTGAACTCATGTTTTTAATCTTTTTAAGATTTTTTGTTTGTTTTTAAAACAACAACTCCTGTATTTATATTGGCTGTTCCAGTGTTTTCTAGTTTATTATAATCTACTCATATTGATGCTGATGTTAACATTATTTTTCAGATCAATAATGCTATAAAATATGACTAAAATTTACTAAACATTATATGTCAGTGAACTTCTTTCCCCTCCTTTCTATCATGTATCCTTAGTGTGTTCTTACTCAGTTGTACTCTCAATGTACATACAATTTTACACCAGTGTAAGTGCATACAAACATGCCTTTTAAATGTATTAGAAACTTTTGCCCAGCCATAGTTCTATTCTTTATTATATTGTTAATTACATTATTTAAAGCTGCTTTTATTTATGAAAGATAGCATTTGAGAGCTTTTGTGGGATTTTTCCCTATTGGGAAAGAATATGCAGCTTCTCTTTTGCAGAAACAAGGGCATTTGGTGGTGAGATTGTATTTTGTTACCCYGCAGACATTTGGGTAATGAAGATCTTCAGTGAATATATTTTTTTCTGTTTCAATGAAATGTTAATATTCTTGAAAAATTTTCRGTTTGCCTACCTGGTCTTACACTCATTTTCATTTTTAAATCATTCTCCTTACTCAGAGGAGATCACCACTACAAAATTTTACTGTGCCTACTTCTTATTTTATTATGTATGCTTAAATTTTTCAAATTATATTCTTCTGCAATGTAAATACGATACTTACACTGGATAACGTTAAAGAACTCCTCTTTTGTGCTTCGTGAAGCAGAAGGGTATCATCCAGTCAGTAATGGTAGCATCTGATCTGCCATTGAATTCCTCAGGACCAGATATGGAGAATGGCTTTCATATCAGCATGAATGGCAACGGGGCCATCGTGGGATCCCATAATCGCTAGTCTTGGAGGGTCCTGGTGACTGTGCTCTGCAGCTGGCCTTGCAGTGGGACTGCAGGAGAGTCCAATATGTAATCACATTTCATAAGGGAAGGCATGTATTTTATTCAGCCTGGAGTCATTGCTTGCAGGTTTTCATCAAGTGGGTGCAGACCAGTAAAAGTGGCCTGTTAGACATTAATGTCTAACGGTAAGGTTTTAAAATACTGCTCTATCCGTGAAGATTCTATAGCTGATTTCACTGCTTAAGAATGGAGTATTTTTTCTCACATGAATATTTCCAACTTCCAGCTCCTATTAGTGGATCTTCATCTGGTAAAGTGAAGAGCTTTCTGTTTATCGTGTGCTCTCCACTTAGGTATTTAGTCGTGATCAACATAGCCATTAACCTTCGTTTTAAGAAACATAATAGAGAAGCACTATTGGAGTTCAGTTTTTAAGACATTTTCATGTTCTTCAATATTTTGAGGATTGCCTTTTAAACTTTCCTAATTGACCGTGGGCATTAGAACTAGACACAATATTTTGTGCAGGGCTTATACTTTCCTAAATGGTGTGGTAATAAAACCTTCCTTTTCCTGTTTTTTTGTGCCAGAAGGTCTTCACACATTGGAGCACTGTGCCACGAGACTTRACTGTGCATTGCAAGTGCCAGGGTGTCATTACTCTGAGAGACCCTGCTTCATCCTCTGCCTGTGGGATGTCTTCCTTTGTAGCTGGGAGTGCAGCTTCATGCCTTTGGGGGTAGCAAATGCATGCCCTTCCCTTAGGTAGCGTGTCATCAGAGATTCACTTCTTCCTGTGCTAGTGCCTGGCTCCTTGTTATCGTTTGCCGTGTTGTCAGCAAACGTCATTGATCATGAATGTGCATTTTCTTGAAGGTCATTGACAAAAAATGTATAGACGGTACAGGGCCAGTTACCTATCAGTGGAGATCTCTCCCACAAATGTCCTTAATATGTAACTCTCTGTTTGCAATTACATTTGGAGACTTACTGATTTGCCTGTTTCTAATCCATTCTAATCCATAACATATTTTCCATGTTAATTTTGTATCATTCTTGCTTTGAAGTCCAGGAGCGGTGCTCTGCAAGCTAACACATAGAAAGTATTTTCACCCAAGTCAAGTGGGACAGTTTGCTTAAAACCGGGTGGAGGTAAAAGATGTCCATAGATTATAGGTCTGAATATTTAGAATAAAAGTTACTTCAAAAATTCCTAACTTTCTATATTTAAGAAGCTTGATACTTTATTAATGTGACTTAAAAATATAGATAATCACTTTTAGAGAAAACTGTTTATGATTTTACATTATAATAATTGCATTCATTAAGAAGAACAGACTTTCTAATCTGAAATTCATTGCACAAGAATTTGGTTTGAGATCAGTTTTTCTGAAAGCTTGTAATACACCTGGCATTACTGCAGAACTTTGAGAAACAGAAATAAACCACATATAAATATATTGTGATCACAATGTGTAATACAATTTAATAAAAGGTGCTGCAGTGCTACCCTCAATTAATATAGTGAGAAATAGTGGAGAACTTCCCACAAATTGTTAATATTCCCTCTTTGAATTGAAATTCAGAGTGAAATTCAGCTCCTGGATTTTATTAGCAGTATTGTGCTTTTCTTTTTCTTTTCTTTTTCTTTTTCTTTTTTAAGACAGATGTTTTGTAATTGTAGAAGCTTGTGGCAAAATAAATGGCTGGAAAATGTGCARTTTTGTTTCCTGCTGTCTGTGGTATTTATGAATCCTGATGGGCTATCACATCAGTACTGATACTGGATAAATACTAAAGCAGCTCTATTCTTAGCTCATACTTAATTTTCTGCAGTGAGCTGTTGTACTATACGTTATTTCAACTCCATGTAGTGTTTCAAGTGTAAGCTAGAGTTTATTGCCAGGTGGCATGAATGAGGCATATAAACATTTTATGGACAACAGATGCAGATAAATGTAGGAATTTATCTCATGCACTGCTTGACGGAAAGATTCAAACTTAAGTAATTTCTCTCAGCTAACTGATACTCAACAATTAAAAGCACAAAAAATACTGCAAAATAATTACTGTGAAGAAAGGATAATCATAACTTCCTATATAAAAATACAAAGTTACTTCTGAAATGTCTTCTAGTGAATATGAAAAAAATCCTTTCTCCTGCTCTTCCGTTTCATTACTAGAATACAAGTTGTCCATTTAATTTATATTGTATTAAAGGTTATCCCCATTGCATGAGATTTTCAGAATAATGTTATTTTAGAATTTAAATAAGTATGTAACAGTGATAGAAGTAGAGCTGGCCACTTGCTACCACTATATTCTCATTGGCTTCTGAGGGGAAGGTCAATGGTGTATCCTATTTTGCTTGTATATATTTTTTTTTTCCCCAAATAGTCTCTTCAGATAAATGGATCCTGCTGCAGTTCTGAGGCTTATAAAACAGTTGCGTGGAGCCTGATGCTTAGCTCAGTTCCAACAATCGTATTCAGGCCGCTGATGTCCACAGAGTTACTTCAGAGTCAGGGAGCAGGGAATCAAGGCTGTAAAGTGCACCGGTCTATTGTTCAGGGTTCATTTCTTCCGCTGAGGCTTTTCTCCGTTAAAGAAAGCTTTTAGATTGAGGAGAAGAGATAGGTATCACTTGGGAAGGATAGAAATGAAACAGCATAAGCTGACACATTTTATTTTAGTATGTCATGACATACAATGCAAAGCAGTGGTCATTCTTTTAAGGAATAGTATTAGTAATACAATTTAGAAATTCTGCCTAAGTATACATTTTCTATTGAAAGGGGGTTTAATATAAAATTTTTCAACTAGGCTGCCTGATTTTTTTATATTTTCTTTTAGATTTCTGTAAAAACAAACTAAAGTGAAATCGGATAAACCTCAGGTCTGAAATTATTTTTAAACAAAGTTTGGTTGGTGACAGCTTATTTTCTTAAGTAAGCAGATTCCATATGTGGTATTAAGTAAATCATTTTGTGATTTGATAGTGGCATATTGGGGTGAGACATCCTGTAATGTAACTAAGTCTAAAGTTATTTACTGTTTTTCCTCTGCCAAATTGTGATTGTTTAGTCTGCTAACACTTGTACTGAAGGCTTTTCTGGGTAGTGGTTAGCAGTTGTTTTCAAAGCAAACGCTAAATCTAAGAAGACATTCCTTATAAAAAAAAATCCTGTTCTGGCAGAGGAACTTGATTTGTGTTCTTGTTCAGTGTTCATTTCATGTTTTTAGTATGGCTGTTGAAATCTATACCTTATATGATCTCATTGTACTGCCTGCATTTCATTAATGAGTGATTCTGTTTAGGGCTTGGGGAGCGAAATATTTTTCATATGACACTACCCAATATGAGTGCAGTGCACCAGCTGCAAAAACCACAGACCATCTGATTTTGCGGCTTTTAAGGGTGTGAAAAGTTCAATTGCTTAWACTAGGGCTTATAGCTGTATATTATACCACATGGAAACGGAACTACTGTAGACTTAAAAAAACYCTCTTTAGCCATGGTTAAGATGAAGATGAAGATGAAAAAAAAATATTTTGCACTGCAGATAAATCAATATTGCTATGTGATACGTAGTAAGATATGTTATATACATTTTGCTGCATAAATGTAAGATACTTTAAAACAAATACGAAAATTAGAAAATCAGTATGTATTTTTGATGTATAAAGCTTTGTTGGTTCTTGAAAATAATGGTTATATGACTGCTTCTTCAAGATATCATGCTGTTGATACCTGAATGTGTTTTAACTTTGACTGTTGGGATTCCTCATRTGCTTTCATAGACTAGAAAGAGAGAAAGCAGTCCTACAGATTTTGGAGAGACACTATACAGACTTCCTGGAATATAAGCTAAGAATACATTTTTTACATTTTTAATAAAGCAGAAGTATATTTCCATCTAAATTTGGGACATATTAGGTCCCCCCCCCCCCCCCCCCGAACTGCTGGTCACAATTCTACGATATATACAGTTTTTATTTTTTGTTTTTCCTTCTGTAGATCATAACATAAACTACAAGTGAATTGCTAGACACATTTACAAATAGTTAAGGTGTGCAGTCTTGATGGATTGAGTAGAAGAAATAAAAAGGAACTAGGTGTATTTGACCAGCCTGAAATTGCAAACATTTTCTGTATATATTTAACCATTGCAGTACAGCATTTTGTCATTGGTAGAACAGATTTCAGAAATGATAACTTTGCTTTTTTTATAAAACCATGACAAGAATAAACACATATGTTCTGGTTAGGAATCATCAGGTGATAATCTTTACATTACTACTTCGTCTTAAACAGTTAGCATAGCAGTTTGCAGTTGTTATAGAGTCAAATTAAATTCTCATGTATTATTCTGAAGAGTTTCTATGCATGTGTATCTTCTCTGGCATAGGTAAGCCTCAGACATCATCAAAAGGGATAAAACAAGGAGTATAAGAGGTTTCTTGCAATATAGTAGCAATAATTATCTTGACTCATAAAAACATCATCAAGATTTTATTTTATTTAAACGATTTCAGCAGTTTGGAGAAGTGTTCTCTAGAAACAACACAGAGAACATCAATAAAAGCTGTAACCTGCTCATGAGCCCTTTTTGCAGAGAGTCTGTTATCCACCTTCCTCCYGACAAAACTTGCATTTTGGGGGTCGTCCACTCAAGGAACATYATAAATTTCACAATTTACATGCCARAACAGGTAGGACTGAATGACAAGTGCCAAATACCTAGAAGCTTCTAGCAAGCAGAGCACGACAAAGTCAGAACCCGAAGTTTGCTAAAGTGACCCCAAGAGCAGGTCCAAGCCACCCTGGCTCGGCCTGGCAGCTGGGCGGGGATGGTGGCGCCGGCAGCGCCAGCCCTTTCCTCCCTGATGGGCCGCAGCTGCGGCCCGGCCGCTGCCAGCCCAGCCGGAAAGGGAGGAAAGCCGGAAAGGGAGTTCCCAGCTCCTGTGGTTTTAGTGGAAAGTTTGGGTGATATTTAAGTAGCTTCAAGAAATCAAAAGTTGGCCGTCTCAGTTTCTGATAGTGGTCTTTTAAACATCAGGAACATATTATTTTAAATAAATATACTTTTTATCTGCTTTTGGGATTTAGCTGTTAAACTTTTAATCTGTCCCTGTGAGAACTGTATTAAAAAAAAAAAAAAAGAATGAACGGGAGTTCTTATGCAATTTAATTATTTGACAGTTGAATTTCAAGAGAAATATCAGGCAAGCTATACATAAGATAACATATTGCCTTAAGATTCATATCCAAATTTATGTTAAAAAGTAAAAGCAGTATGGGTGTATGTACAGCTGTGACTGAAATCATATGTTTTTTGAAACTGGTGGAGTCTTCTGCAGTTGAGCTCACTCAAGTTTGAGTTTCACTTTCCTCTTAATCCTCACACCTTTACTGTCCTATCCAAAGGTTATCTGCTTCTCCGCTTGCCCCTCTCAAACAGGGAACGTTTCCTTCATTTTGTCCCTGAYGAGTCGACCTCATACAGAGGTTGGTCTTTCCAGCCAGTGCCCAAGGAAGCAGCAGGGTTGTTTTTTTTWAAATTTCACAAGTGCATTGCTCTACATACAGAAGTCCCAGAGGTGAAGCTGCATTGATCGGGGCTCAGAGAAGGCCATCAGAGAGTGYGAGAAGGCCAAACCGAGGAGATTGTCATGAAAGCCTAATTAAAAGTGGCATTGAAAATGACTGGTTATTTGTACCATGCAGAAATCCTAATCTGGTGGTATTATTGGGAGCCTTGAAACTAAATGTTACTCTTTTTGCAGAGACTCCCAAACTCTGAGATTTTGATCTATTGTGCTTTTAAGAGAATTGTAGTATCGAATTTCAAAATTATCCAGCCTTGTCATCTGATACAGAAAACAAAACCCTTCAAAGCGAATACCTCTGTAATAGAGACGTAATATTCATCGCAAGCAGCTTATTATGAAGTTTTGAATTGATATGAAAATACATATTTTTGAAGTTTTTTATATAGTTATTTTCATTGAGTCTAGTAGCTGAATTGTGAATAGTATTCTTGTTCTTTGCCTTGTATTTTGAAAATTATAAATAATAGGAAAGGGAAGTCTGCAGGCATTAGAAAAAAAAAATTCTTCCAAATCTTTTTTTTTTTAAAGCCTAGAGAACTTAACAGACCTGAATTAAAATTAATAGGGTTTTAAACTTTAACTTTGTTAAAACATTAACCCTTTATTAATTAAACAAGTTCAATATTTCTTACTTTTTTTTTGTTGGTAAAGGTTATGAAGTAGGAATTAAGGCAGTTAGAAACCCTGTTTGCAATGAGATGTAAGATCACCAACAAATAAAATTACAAATAAAGTAGAGCATATAATGTTCTTATAATAATTACCAAATTGTGGATTGTGCTTCTGAATCAGCATCACAAGGTAGGTATTATGAGCCCACAACTAAATGTCAGCAGTTTGGTTGCACTTTATTATCTACTTTTCTAAATTAAAAACAAATAAATGGAAACAGCAGGTTCACTAAGTTCAAGTTAGTCTTTCACAGAAAGAAATCAGACTAAAAATGCAGTAGTTGAAGATACTGCTTTTTATACTCAAGGTTCTTGTCCTGACTACATTGTTGTTGTTATTATTATTAGAATGACCTCAAAAAGATAAGACCAGTGGAATATACATATTCCATATCTTCAGTTATTATTTTTAACAGAATACTTAGGGACAAATAGGATTTATTTTTTCCTTAAGAAAGGAAAGATTTGAAAGAATGTTGCATGTGTGCAACCTACATTAGCATTTTACTTTGTGTCAGGGATGTCCTTTGGAGACACATCTCCCAATCATCCCCACCACTCTGCTCTGCTTTACACTGCAGGCACATCTTGGCTTGAAAGAAATGGTTTCCTCTAAATAAAACTAGACTGAAAGATGTTTTAAAGAGCATGTTGAATATACCCTATCCTTGTGTGAGGATGGAATATTTAGAGTAGTGGACCAGACAATAATGAATCTGAAATAAAATCCACCCAAGTATGTGTAGAGTGGGTGAAGGGCCTGCAGTATCAACTGTGTTGATGTATTGCTATCACAGATGCTRTATATGAAAATCTCAGTGATTGCCTGAAACAACTTTTTCATGCAGTAGGCATTCGCCATGTATATTCATGAAATAACATAAGCCTCTCAGCCAAAGTAATACATTTATATGCAAAGATGTGTTTAAAGATCATTGTTAAGGTTACAAAATAATCTTCTAAAATTTGGAATTGCAGCTAGTGTAGTCCTGACACAGTCCTTTCGTGTGTACAAACTGTGGTGCAGCTTTTAAGGTAATTGGCCAGGTTATAGATATTTCTGCAGGACTCCCTGCTTCCTTCAGCTCTCACACTACTCTCTTTCTGAACAGTAATTAGCTTTCAAATTAGCTTTTAAGATAATACATGCCTATTTTCATTTATCTTTTCTTTCTAGACATATAAGGATAGCATATCACTTTACATACCTATTATATCTCTACATACAAAGAATAGTTAAACAGATGGACAAGGAATATGTTATAAATATTGACTAAATAACAAATATGAAGAAAAAGATATAATGCTAAGTATTATCTGAATAGCATCATAGAACAATAGTAGTTTGTCAGAAACAGGTATCAGAAAGTGACTTTAAGAAACCTAGGGTGTGATTTGTCACGTGCAGTGTGGATGTGTAGGTCTGAGAACATCATATAAAGCTATAGTCAATGGAAAGGAATAGATGTTTATAGACACCGATTCAGTTCAGTTATGATGGATGTCTAAATTGGTTTTGATGAGTTAAGATGAGAAGTGCTAGCTCTTTGAGCTAAGTTATGGCATACATATCTTTAAATATTCAGAGTTAAATAATCGTTTTTTAGACTGATTAAAACTCAGGTTTTAAATGCCTGAGTCTAGAACAATGTCTCCCCTGCCAGAGCGCAGAATGGGTTATTATTTGYTCTAAGAGTTTTTATTATCATTCTTTATCTTACAGCTATTATGACCGTACATTGTATTCTTTTGGTACATTCTCATTTAATATAAAGTTGTTTAACTTAATGCATAGTTTGATCTAAAAACTACACACAGCATACTACACTTGCATTGCTACTTTGAAGTGATTGATCAGGGGCTCAGATAATTTTGCTCTACATTTTACTTGTGAGTTAGATCTATGTTTCATATCCAATTAAAAATGAAAATGAAATAATACACGTAGATGCACAGTGGCATATAGGTGGAGTTTATTAATTGAGCTAATTTGTATCTGAAATAGTAGGTTAATCTTATTTGGTATGCTTATAATGCTTGTAAATCAGAAAATTATTGCTTAATTGTAAATTACATATTGATTAAAGCTCATGTGTGATTTCAAAGGATGACTATATTTAGCTTGGCATAGAATATCTATCTACTGAGAAAATGTTGGTTTCTCATAGAGCTTAGAATTAATTCTTCCAACACATGTTGAGTGAATGCAGCTTTAGTGAATGGCTTTTATTTAGAAATACATTGCTGCCTCTTTTGCTATGTTTCTTTTAAGTATTTTTACCACTTTTTTTAAATGTTAAAAAAAAAAAAAAACCCTTTTAATTCCAGCAGATAAACCTTTATAAGTACCCTCTTTCCAGGATAAGCTAGAAACTACAAAATCTCAAACAATTTCTCTGTAAAGAATGCTTTACTTGCAGGTAGAGATTGTATAGAGATTGTATAGAGATAGAGATTATATATTGTTGTATTTTTATGGATAACAGGAAATACTGTTAAAGAAGCCTGAATGCTTATATCAGTGTTATGATGGTTGATTGTGTTGAAAGTGGGTTTGTTTTTCAAAGTGTACATTGATAGGTAACAACTCAAATTATGTATCTGAAAAGTCTGAATGTCATTTTACTCTCTTTATATGACAACTAAAGAAAATTCAAAACTGTTGACAAATGCTCTCTCATCGCAAAAGGATAATTATGTGCTGCATGCGAAGGTATGACTCAAGTGACAGGCTTTCTCTGAAAAACTGAACTGGAAGTAGTTTGAAATTTGCTGTACATACTTGAATTTACTGGTGAGCCTATCAGAAATTGATGGTGTGTTACTAAATTTTTATAAAAGTAAATGGATTGATATGACTATAATTGTATAATAAGACACAGATCCCAGAAATTTCAGATTGGAGCATGCTGTCTTTAATGAGGTCTTGAGTTAAAGGACCACACTAAGCTTCTTGCATGCAGTTCTTTTTCTGCTCTGTTTAGTAATCTTGGCTGATAGGAAATTTGAGCTTGAAGACTAAAAAACAGAAAGCTTGTTTATTGAAAAATTTTATTTATTGGCTGAGAATACAGTATCAGTATTATTCCCAAATAATACAAGTGAAACTCTTGGTTTAACCAAAAAGAAAAAAAAACCCAACCTGTTTTGAACCAAAATCAGATTTAGATATTCAGTTCCAACTAGCTTGATTTAAATCTGTGAAGGTAGATTATTACTGATCATTAATGTCATGTTCAGAATGAGTGACTTAGTATTTTTTTCCATCAGGAATATCTTTAATTTATTGGTGTGGCATTCCTAATTAATAATTCAGGTACAAGGCTAGCCATGAAACTTAATCAGGGAAAAGGCAGAATGAAAGTACCCATCTAAATATCAGTAGCAGATATAAAATTGTGGGGTTGGGATCGAGGTACCTCAGAGCGACTCAAAGGATGTATGTGCTGTGATTGTGTTGTACTGAATGGAAGGGCTGTTTGGGAGCTTAGGGTCAGCGAAAATGTTGTGTGAGAGCAACCAGTAATATAACAAGCAAAGACTCAAATACACTTTATTCTTTTTGTCCTACAGTGAAAAGAAAGATCTTGGAAGTATCTACCATTGCTCATAGATGGCTTAAGAAAACCAAGTTTTGCAAAAATATCTGGGTACTGGCAGCAGAAAATCAGTTGTGCTACACAACTGCGTGGGTGAAACTGCAAATCTTAAGTCCCCACATAACCTCTTGGGTTAATGTACTTAAAGGTTGTATGCCCTTACCTCGTGTAGGTAAAATCTCTGAGCAGCAAGTTGTGCAACATGGAAATGTAAAACTTGTGCGGCTTTGACAAAGCTGAGCTCTTCCTTCTTCCGTTCTCATCTGAACTAGGTATTGCTCAGCTCAGTGTGATGAGGAAACCTAGGGGGGCCTACACTCACGTGTTCAGCACATGGTAGGTGTGTTTGGTGGCCCTAAGACAGAGAAACAAGACAATGGGTTGGGAGTCTCTTCTTTAAATAGTAAATAGTTAGAGAAGAGTCTAGAAATGGGAGACGTGACTTCTGCTGTCTCTCATGGCCTGATTGATTTTCTAGCTCTCAGTAAAGGGTAATATTCATAGGTGAAGTGGATTTTTAAGAAACCTTCAGACTGTTTCTTATTAAAGATGGCCACTTGGTATCRTATAATTAAAATTCCTTGGGTGAAGGAATGGCCATACGAGCTCTAGCACAGTGTTTAGAAAGTGATTATGATTCCTGCCTTGGCAACTGCTGATATATTTTCTAAGAGGCGGCTTGCGATGAAATATGTGAGCAATCCTCAGGGCAGAAGCCAGATTTCCTTTTCCTCAGATGGATGTTCTGATAACTGGCCAGTATCCTGCTTATTTTTATTGTCTAACTTCATTTAGATTTCTTTTTTGTTTGCTCCTTTTATCAAAAAAAGGAGGAGAAAAAACAAAAGCTGCTTTTGATTTTTAAGTTATGATGTCATGATTATTCCTTAACTTTGTGCTTGAGTTTAAGCTACTCCCAGATGTTTTCTTCTGATTTCAGAAAAACTTAGACTTGAATTTCCAGTTTTCTGGAATCTTACGTAGATTTTCTGGAATCTTACGTAGATTTTGGTAAAAGCTATAAGGCAGATACAGGCCCAATTACAACTGGAAATACAAACATTTCCTTCACAGATGGTAGCCCTCATGCTTGGTATTGTTTTTCTGCATTATAGCTGATTAGTTATAGATTTCAGGAAATCATCCTATTAAATCACTTTTTCAAAATAGAACTGTTTCAGTGTATGTATAGATGTTATTTTTTGTTAAAGGAAATAACAGTATATGTATTTTTCTTTGATATATGGTCATCCAGTTCAGTTTAATTTGGGGCTGAGAGTGTGTGTCTTTAACATACTACTTTGTATTTCTATTGCTTGAATTATTTTCCTGATTTTTTTTATATTAATCTTTATTATAGCACTAAAAATACATACTTTTATTTTGGTTCTCAGTTATGCTTTTTGTCATTAAATTGTAATCCTTAATGAAGAACTTGCATTTATTTKCCATCAAGTTCCCTTTCTGGCTCTTATTCTCCTTCTTGAGAACCTATTGAATTAGCTATTTGAATTCAAGTAAAATGAAACAGAAAAAGGTTGAATGAAATAGAGAAATTTTGAAAGGCAGTTGTTTTGTAAATCTGAATAGCTCTTCATAAAACTCTGGTTCTGARTTTATGTTTGGTAATTTCCAGTAGTTTGCTGGATATTGCTTTAAATCCTTATGGCTATAACTCTTTTTGTTAAATAAGTGCAAATGTGCAAAAATCAGATGATGAGTTCAAACTTAAAACCAGACAGTTATAATTCCAATAAAATTTAAATTTATTTTAAATGCCTATAATTTAAATTTAAATTTTAAGATTAGTAAAATGTATTAGTGTGTTAATTATTGCTATATTGTTAACCAGTGTGGATTTTGTCCATCATTTTTAGCAAAATAAAAGGTGTTATTTTAATACCATACTAAATTTTAGAAAGCTATAGTTGTTACATCAAATATTATATTAAATATTTGATAGTTGTGGTTGCAAATAAAAATGCATTTCCGTTTTCAGAACTGTAGAGTTTTTACAGATCCAAATGGTTTTTATAMATCTGTTGCACTTGTTATTTAAAACCTTCTGTTAATAAAAAGAAAAGAGATTTGAAACCCTGTAGGGAATTTTACTTGAATTTTCCCATATTCTTACATGGAATCTGGGTATCAGAATCTCATAGTAAGCATAATAAGACCAGTATTGAATCTACACTTTTCAGAGAAAAAAAAAAAAAAGGCTAAAAGCAAAGTTCACTAGTACTTTAAAACATATTCGGACACCATCTCAGATACTCATTTTATGTGGTTAATTCTGTCAGTATTATATTAAAACAGATGCTCTGATTTACCTGCAGGTGTCTTTCTGGATATTCCAGAAACCTCTAGCAATACCATTCTATTGCTTGCTGGTTGCTGTTCTCACACAGTTAAATAAAAAAAGAAAAGTTAGTAAGCTCTCAAATATGCCCCCAAGTTTTTAAGAGACAAGTTTTAGTATAAGAAGTTTTAAATGAAAAATGAAAAGGAAGGTAAGAAATTTAGTAGTATTTGCCTTAGTGGTATAGTCTATCCACAGACTCTAGGATAAATATGTACCAATAAGGCAAATACATAATATTAGAGATTTCCAGCACCTCTACAGAACTTTTTATTTAAGTATTTCAAACACTGCCTACAAAAATATATATATWTTTTTTTGATACAAGCTGCCACTTACTACTTTCAGAGTGTTTTACTTCCACTTGTGACATTACCATCAGCCAAACACTAAACCACTCTACATAGACTAGTCCTGTAGCTGCAGGATGAGGTTTGTTTGCTTGGGTTTGTTTTTTTGTTTTGTTTTGTCTTGTTTTCTGACAACTGACAGAAGAAGATTGTTTTCAGCTTTTGAATTCTGTTTTGAGTTCTTCTTTGAGTTCTTCTCTACTAGGATCCTTATGTTAAAAAAAAAGTAAAGTAAAATGGTTAAAAGATGAAAAGACTTCCTAAAGAAGTGGATTTTAAAAGGAATTTGAAGTGGAGGCTTTGCTTGGCAGATAAGAAAAAGGAAGGCTTAGTCAGTGAGAATATGAGTGAGGAATGTGTTTACACATATTCTTTTAAAAACCTGGCTATACTAATCAGCATCTGCCACAAATCTAATACTCTTATTTTTTTTGTTTTATATTTCTGAAGAGATATCAAGGAATAGGACTGAAAGAAGAAAAATAAATGGGATTTTTGAATTGCTTTCCTAGCAAGCTTTAGCTATTTTGCATCCTTACTCAATTTCTGGGATTAACTGAAAGACCCAAAACTCAATGTTCTTAAAAGTTTCCTTCATATTTTCAATACCAGGTAGAGAAGATAACAAAGACTAGAAACTAAGCTTCACATTTGGTTGTTCTTGTCCTGATGGGTAGTCAGTCAATACATGGGTGTACCCCAGCGTATGTGGGTTTTTGCCCAGCTCATAGTGACTTGACATTGAAGAGGAAGGGGAATGGCAGGGAAGGGAAAGGAATTAGGAGAGAGAGGAGGAACCAAAGGTAAATGTGGCAAAAAAAAAGGAGCTGCAGTACATCACAGTAGGAAAAATAAAGAAATTGCTTCTGAAGTAAACTAAATTTTGTTTTTTCCACTTCTCATGGGTAACTTTGGTTATTTCATAGCAAAAATTCAGTGTACTTCTTTACACCTAAGAATTACAAGGTACTTGTATTAACTAGACAAATAGTTAAACACCTTTTATTTTTACATGTATATCTATTTCACTATGTGCACATATGTCCTGTAGTCGTCTGAAAATTAACAAAGTTCTTTTGCTGAATGAGAGATGAAGTCTTGTTTTCTTTAGAACTTTCTGAGCATTTCTCCTTCCCTCCTTCCAAACACTTCAAAGATAACTAAGTTTTACTTTCCATCTTTGTAGTATACGGTCTTCATAAAACATGATTGCTTCCAAAGTCTGCATTTGACCACAGTTGAGCTTCCCAGGTGTGGACTTACGCTAAGCACAGCTTCTTGTGGAGAAAAATGGAGGATGTTAATAGGAGTTAACAATAATAGGATAAACTATTTTTTTTTTTTTTTAATTTATTAGCTTCTTTCTGTGCCCAAGAACTCGTCGCACATGCATGTTAAGAGCGAAATCACTGTCAGTGGGAGGTTTGTCTCSGATCTTTCCAAAGCCTGCAGATCACACTTCTTGTACTGATTTCAAAAGATAGATAATCCATTGTATTTGGTGGTAGTTGATGCTAATATTTATTATTGTTGCCTCCTTGCAATTCCTTTCATTGCGTAAATGCAGCTTTTATCTGCTCTCATTCAGCCAAGTCAGCCATCTACCACTGGAATCCAAAATGCTCTTTTTTTTCCACTAACTTTTGGCTGCTAACAATTGGCTGCTCTTTAGTACCACTTGCTTTGCAGATACTTAGAGAGGGTAAGCAAGTTTCTTTTAACCCTTTGTTGTGTAAACTAACTGAAGTACTGYTCTAATATTTTTGTTTGGATGAGATAGCTGTATAATGCTCAGATAAATGATGTGGAGGAAGATGGGTCTATCCGTTGGATGAATATTTCCCATTGTACCAAAGCTGAGGTCATCTGAAAAAAAAATTACAATGGAAGTATTAAATTTGGGACGATAAAAGTTCTGTAGAGAACCTACATTGTCTGACAATTTCCCACGTACAGTTTTCAAGATCTGTGTATTTAAACAGTTTTAATCCATGTAATGTAGAATATTGATTTTGTATGGTACTTGAAAATGTCATGCAAGATTAAATCTTATAGCAATCTAAGTGTACTATGACAATACAAGTTAATGTTATTAGACAAACCTGTTATAGCATAAAAATGGTATCAGGTTTAATTGACAAGAATTAAAACTGAAAGAATTACGCTATCATTTGTTAATTATTTACTGTGCAACCTTTCCAGAATTAACACTGGCTTGATATCAGCCTGACTGCAATTTCTCAAGTTTGATCTTTATAACTAATAGTACCACGTTAAGTTTTTGTAGTTCTCTTGTTCTTCTAGAGTGTTCCAAGATTGGTTAAAAATCCACATTAAGGTTTCAGTGAATTCCACTTGCTTTAATTGCTATCCAATTACTATAATACTTGTGGGGTAAAGTTGTCTCTCTGGATTTTAATAAAATATGCCCCTTTTCCCAAATTGAGATTTGCTAAACGTTTATTTCTTCCTAATTACATTTTAAGGATTGGTTGTTATTTTCCGCAGCCCTAATGGCTGCGAATTTTTAYGGATAGCTTTCATTTTCCTTCTCACTCAGATGCCTTTCTTGGCTGTTAACTTCCGCTCTTGGGATCTGGCTGGCGCTCGGCACAAGGAGGGAACTTTAGGAGCGTCACTGACGGATCTTTGTCTCCTGCTTGGCGACAAATGCGCAGTGTCTCCAGCTCTCCCAGACCAGCTCCCAGCTTCACTGTGTCATCTCCTCCAGCGCCGAGCATATCGGCATTGCCTTAAAGTAGGGGTAGGACTGAGCCGCAGYGATCCCGTTTCAATTGGATTGCATGATTATGGGAGGTCAAGTGAAGCAATGGCAGGAAAAGCAGGGATTTAAYTAACCTTCTGCTGATGACTTTCAGTTGTCTTTAGTACCGTTTCCAGCTTGGGAATCCAGTTACATCCTCTGTTGTTTTTAAAGAGTCATGTCACAATGATGCCAAAAACTGACTCTTTTCTCATCTCTTCGTTTTTTCCTTTGGCCAGGAATTTATGGCCTTCAAACATAGATGCATCATTAAGATAAGGACTGTAGCGCTAGCTTAGGAACCAGACTAGTGTCAGAGTCCCTAGATGGGCTAGGCCTTAATTMACTCGGAGTGCAGCAGATTAAGCCAGGTCACTGCAGAAGAAAAAAGAGTGAGAAAATCACCTGCATTGCAGGTTTTGCRCTGTCTGTCGCCTGCCTTTCTTGTTGAGTTTATGGAGTCTCGGCCTTCGTGGCCTGGGAGGCTTTTGCCCTTCCATAGAGCTGCTAGCAGAGATCAGCAGATGCTGAGTTGCAGGAATTGCTTCTGCCTCTGAAATATATTTAAGACATACTGTTTTAAGGTGTTGTTTTAAGGTGTGTTATACACCTTAAGGTGTGTTATACTCTTTCCCAAATGCACCTACTTGGGTCGTGCTGGAGAGCCAGTAACTCTCAGAAGGCACTTGGAAATGTGTAATTGTGGATGAGGAAAAGGAGAAGTTATTTCAATTATAGTTTATTGAGTTTTCATGATTATTTTGTGTCAGCAAGGGAAGGCTGTGAGAAAATATGCTGTTCATTGTGATCTGTTCATGATTTTTGTATGATTTTTTGTTTGACAAAGGCATATGCCACCCAGTGTGCAATTTATTTAAGATCCAGCAAATACAGAAGAAATAGGGGTGTTTTCACTGAAACTGATGTTACTGATGTAGTGGTTGATTATATTGAAAATGAAAAATTCAGTGATTTTCAGTCTGGCTCTGTATATTTTTTTGGAGTTTTTAAAGTAATTTATTTAAATATTCATAAAACCATCTTTTAAGATACAGTGTTTTTCATATCATACAATTGAAAAGGCAGAGAAGATCTCTAAAAATGTGTAACAATTACATGATTAATCTGGAAAAATATTTGTATTGCCTTACCAAATATGCCTACAGTTTAGATCTCATAATCGTTTCCATCAGTTTTCATTTGCAAGTGCTGCAAACAATATTCAGTAAGCACTAATTATTCTGAAAAAGAGAGTTGATTTTATTTTATTTTGCAGAGAACAATTTCGAATATATGGAATATTAAAATACTTAATGGTTGATATAAAAATATACTACTTTCAAGCAAGAAAAGTTATGTGACCCACATTTCTCTATGTCAATATAAAATTGAGAACTATACTGTGACGTACTGCCTGTAAAACATATTCCATAGTAAGTACTAAACACTATTGATCCTTTTTAAAATAATGCAGAAAACTCCTTTCATTCTTTKGCTTAACTAATGTTTGTTTATCAAAATATACCTTCAGAATAGGTAATTCATTAAAAGTGTATGGCTGATTCTTGTTACAATATAAACATATTCAACTTTATAATTTTAATGCCAAATGTAATACATAAGTTTTAAAACTAACTCTCTGTATTGGAGATGCTCTCTAAGAGCCATAGAATATGTAAATCTTCTGGGCTTGTTTCACATTAAACCTCTGAATTTTTAATTGTATAAACTTATACATTAAAATTACTTTTGTATTTTAAAGACAAGAATGTCTTTAGATTTTTTTCTAACGACCATTTGAGATGATGAGGTCTGACAAGACCTTTTACTGGTAGTTATAGATGTTGCAATGTAATTTTAGGGACTACAATAAGCCCTTTTGTAACAAATTTAATAAGGATATTGAAAATTGATTTTTTGAAAGGTATTATTTTTATATAGTATGCACACATATAGAATAAAAGTTTTAACTACACTGTATGTCTGGAGCCATTTTTTTTTTTCCTATATCCTCTTTTATTGACTTAAATGATTAGATATTGRTTATAATACTGTCATTCCTAGTTAAATTTTTTTATAAATGCGAGGTATATGTTATTAATCAAAAAGATATTTCATTGTTTTTAGATTTTTTACATTTTTTTTTAGGAATGGGAACACCAACAACGCAATAATTCTAAAATCTAATTGCTTTCACCTGTTAAAATAAGTCAAATGCATGGCGGTGGAAAATATGCCTGCATGAGAATGGAAAAGAGTTGAACACATACCCTAAAATATCAGACTTCTTTTTCCCCCCCTGTCTGAGAGAGGTGTCTGTTTTGTACTAGTAAATCTCCGAGGTCTGCGAGGTTTGGAGAGGCAGCAATTTTGCGAGCTGCTGCAGTGGAGGGCAGCAGCTAGTGCYGAGTAATGAGGCATGGGAGCAGCTGTTATTGGTTTATTTCAGCAGCTTTGTGTCTGATTCTATTAGCCTACCTACAGATGTAAATGGGCTTTCCACTGGGCCATCTAAACATAGAACAAATAATTCGTAATTCTGGAATAATGAAATGATAGCTTTTGCATGCTGTTTGAAGTTTATTGTATTACACTAATAAATTGTGAACTGAAATGAGTTGCTACTAAAACTAAAGCAATTTTAACTAAGCTGAAGAACAGAAACTTTTATAGAAAGAGAAGATGAATGTTTGTCACTGAACCCTACTGAATCTAAACAAAGAAAAAGATTACCTAATAGTCTTGCAATGCATTTGAAGTACAGTCTGCTATTTGTTTGGGGAGTTGAATGGAATATATGTCTTAAAATATTTCAACAGCAGTAGTAGTGTTTTTCAGTGGGTAGACTTTAACCTTACGAAATGATTTATCTTCTTTTTTTTCCAATACAAATTCACTATTATACTGTMAGATAAAAATAATTCAAGCATTTGTACATGCCTGCGATTCATTTTAGAGATAATTTAAACTAGTGATTAATTATTTTATACAGAATCTTACACTGTTCTGCTTTGCTTTCTGTTCAGTTTATATTAGTGAAAAAACTTTTAGTACTATCTTTAAAACTTTATTCACATTTTATTTGTAAAGATGCAGTGTCAGAAAAGCTTGTTACTATAAAAAATTGAAGCAAATTTCTCAGAAGCTTCTTTCCTRTAAAGAAAACATTCAAGAACAGATACAGAGCTTAATGTGCTTTTTTCTTAAGATAAGAATAAAATATATTTTAGATGTATAATCATTCTGATTAGTTTTCTTTATTTTTCCAGCAACGGGGCATTAAATGGAGACGATAGTGTGGACTGTGCATTTTTTTAAATGTTACTGCAGCATGTATATGATAGTTTTCTTAAAGCTGAAAGGCATTATAATGTTCTGTTTGTTTTAACTAGTATTTTTCCAGTGAAAATTCATTTTAGAAATAMTATAGAGCACTTTTCCCAATTCAAATGAATTTCCTGTAACAGTTAATAGACCACTGTGTATGAAACTTAAAATAGAAAATATCTGAAATAATGCTTGCAATTACACCCCTTTGTTTTGCAAAACACATATTGCTTTGACTACTTCTTCTGAGTTTTTAGTTTTCCAGATAGGCTTTTCGTCTGACTGGTTTGGAGACAGAATTGGATTAGTTTGTAGAGGAGAAAATAGAGCATAGTTGTCTGTGGTACCAGGAGGCTTGAAGGTGCCGAAGATCCATATCACCCTSTGCACATTGCATTTTGATTTTAGTTAATAAGGTAGTATATTATGTCATTAATATTTGGATTTAATAATATCCTTCTGAATTCTTAGTAAGAAAACAAATGAATTTACTACTCCATTAAGCAGAGCAGTTGTGAACATGCTTAAAGCTACACGCTTAAGCATCTGTGAATAAGGACGTTACACCTAGGCTAAAACTGCATGTTATGCTCAGTTCTATTACATGCAGTTCCAAACTGGAGTACAGTCAGAGAAAAATCCAGTCTCCATGTCTCCATAAAAAGAAAAAAAAACGAAAAAACAGTTATTTTGTCAATCATTGTGTACCAGAAGTGAAATGGAGCAATTTTGTTTTCACATGGTTTTGTTCATCTTGCTCTACCCAACTTACACTTTTGGCAGTCTGAATTTCTCGGTGTGAGGAGGGGTTTGTAGTCTGAGCAGCTTCTA
This sequence comes from Nothoprocta perdicaria, assembly GCF_003342845.1. Lineage (NCBI taxonomy): Eukaryota > Metazoa > Chordata > Aves > Tinamiformes > Tinamidae > Nothoprocta > Nothoprocta perdicaria. Next base: position 1,844,203 of record NW_020454372.1, on the reverse strand, counting down.
GTTTAAAGTTTTTTTTGTCCTGAGTTCTGGTCATCCAATGTTGATTGGTTCTGGCCTCATTCTCGTGTAGGAGGTTTCAATGAATTCTCCCAGGCTTTATGACAAAAATTGTTCATAAAGTAATTGGGAGATTTCCTCAGAGCACTCTACATCAAAGGATGCTTAATTGTCCCGGCCATGCAAGAAGGAAAACAAGATGTGAAGAGCTCGGTTTAATTAGGCCACAACTTTACTAACTCAACTGGGAACGCTACCCGGCAATAAATGCAGGTCATTGTTCTTTCCCTCCTCGTTCCCGTTTTTGGGAGAACTGCTGTTCACTTCCTTTTCCAAGCCCAGAAATGGGACCTTGCTATTCTTCCTTTGTGCGTGGACCATGTTTGGGAATACGTAGACGAAGGGTTATTTTTTTCCCCCTTTGATGCCATTTCCTTGGTGACAAGATGCTTTTGCTACTCAGTCCAGTAACCTTCTCTTAGCTGCATGTTTAAAACATATAACCTGGAAAAAAGAAAAGCAGTTCAGACAAAACTTAACTGACATTTTAGCAAGGGGATTAGCACAGTAAAAGAAATAAGTGGGAGATTGCATTAGGAGCATGAAGATAGTCATCAAAAATTCCTTTTTGTACCCATGCTGTTCTCTGTAGTGTATCTTAAAGATATTGCTGCTTCCTTTAGGATACCACATAAGCAATGTAAATACTCTTAACCATGGATATATCTGGATATATCTGTTATACCTCCAGTGCAAGACTGTTCTTTGCAGCAGCTATGGCAGTGTGATGTGTGTGAGCTGAGTTTCTCCAGGCATGGAGGGCCTGTTTCATTGAAGTCTCTGGGAAAAATACAGGTACTTTGAAACACACAGCCTAAAAGGTCTGTAAGGGACTTGAGAAGGCAGCTTCTTAGTTTGCTTCCCATTAAACATATCAAGAGTCACAAAATCCATAAAGAGAAGCAAATTTGTATGTCTCCCATTAGCACATCTCTCCAAGCTATAAAAAAAGGGAAATAAAAACAAATATATATTTTATCATGTCTCTCCCTTTATGAAAGAGGGTATAATACTCTTTTGTGTGGGTATAGATATGTGTGTATAGATAGATAGATGGATAGATAGATAGATGGATAGATAGATATAGATACAGATATACACATAAAGGTCAGTAGCTTTTGAAGAGCTTCCTGGGTCTTTAAAACAGGCTGACTACTGGTATGTGAAGCAGCCAAGCTCTGCTGCATAGTGGGAGAAACTTTCCATATCCTACTTTTAAATAAACAAAGAATCAAACTTCTATACCAAACATTTTTTTTTATAAACTCACATTTTCTAATTAAAAGTTTGTTTTGTGGAAGTAACTCCAGGTGGTATAATTAGTGAAATATATTTTAATGATAAATCTTCCTTGTCCTATTTTTTTAATAACAAAAAAAGGTCCTATGCATTTGAGATGCTCCCTATGGGTTGTATATAAGAGCTTTGTTAATTAGCTAATCAACTTACCCACCTTACCTTTTTAAAAGTGTCCTGTTTCACAGGTGTGGTCTCAAATTTTATTTGGGATAGAGGAGATAAATAAAGCATATAGTGCTCACTCCCGCCTGCCCTGAAGAAGTGTTTTTTGGACTGTCCTTTGTGCGTCCGTACCTAGACGGGCACCTCAATAACACTGCGAAGCTTCTGGTCAGCACTGCTGATCTTAGAGATATTCCTGGATCTCTAAATAAGGCTTTTCCAAAGCATGATAGCCTAGATGGCACAATAAGACTGAAACACCCTCAGTGTGTTTCTGGAAAAAGGCTTGCAAGCTCCCAAGACCTTTTTAAGAAAAGTTTCAATCATGTATGGCTTTTATAATATTTTGTCTGCATTTCTCCTTGAACATCTTTCCTCCACGTTATTCTTGCCCTCTAATTCCATTTGTTTTCAAGTTCTTGTTTTAATGCAGCCAAAAATGCATATATTTCAGGCCCTTTCCTTCTGATTTCTAGCGAGGGGTCTCCTAGTCAAAATAGTAGTATCACCTACCTAAGTAAAGGAAGAAGAAACTATGTATGCAGTGATTCAGTGAATATTTTATTTATCATTAACATAGACCTCCTCTTTATGGTTCAATTTGTTGAAGTAATGATCAATATAAAGCACTTTGTTTATGTTGGAAAGAAGTTGGCATATTTTTATACATGGATTTGGATTTTGATCTTTTTTTCCAAATAAGATATAGGTACCCAATGCAATTCACAATTTAATAAATTTGCTGTAAGTTACCATAACAGTGCAAGGATTTTTATCTGGGAATCATTTTCGCACTGGTTTAATTTTCATGAGTACACCTGCATTTTCAGGTTKACTGCTCCGTTCTTGTTGGCTTCCCACTGCTGGGCTCATGTAGACCTGCAGGGACTTACAGGCCTCACTGCTCTTTGGGAATTGTTTGGGTTGAAGCGGCGCCTTTTCAGTGACGCCGTGGAGGGAGGCTGCACTCGCCGCGCGCCGGTTCCTGATGATTTCATGCACTCGAAGGTGAAGTCCCGTTGCCTCAGGTCTACGTGGCCATTCTGCACTGTCAACTTCAKCATTTTTTGCTTTCACTGTGATAACCTGCCTGACGATGCAGCTACTTTCAATTATTACTAGATAAATAATCTCTAAATGTTTTGCCATATCTCTATAGCTTGTGAGGCATTTCTGGCCCCATAATATTGGCACTCTGGATTCAGTGCATTTGCAAAAAGGAGTATTTTGTATTTTAGTTGGTGTTAATCTGCTGGAAATAAAGGGAAGCGCATTGCTCTGTAGTGCAGAGCAATAGCTTTTTCTTCCAGAGGCTTTATTTCCCCTCCAGATAGGCAGTAACTTTATTGTTTGTGACTGGAAGAAGAAGTTCTGTCCCTGTGAACACAGTTGACATGAATGGAGCTACAGTTTTTCCTGTCATTTCTGGTATTCCCTGTTTACCTTCTGCTTCACTGGCTTATGAAGCATTTTACCAGCTTCTTTGGCAGAAAGAAAGAATGTTTAACATATCTGCTTCAAAAAGTGGCTGGAAAATGACAGTGTGTTTGGAAAATGAAGGGAAAGATGGAGATGCCTTCTTGATGAAGTTGGGTAGTTGTGACAAATATCTGAATGGATACCTGCTGCCTTTGCAGAATCTCTTTGCAAAAATAAAGACCTCACAAATTTGCAAAGAAAGGGAAAAAYTAGTGAATTAATACCAAGAGAGAAAAAGAGAAAACGCTTGCTGATTAGGTAATCAGCACATGAGGCCAGAGTATATTGATGAACAGGAGTGTACTGATAAGATTTATTTTCGTACAAACCGATATTACAGATTTGCATTATTTTGTAGTAGTAACTCCCAAGTAGTCACCTTGTTTGTCTGTTTATTTAATTTAACATTGATGTACAGACTTAAAGCCTGTGGCAGAACAAGCTGAAATGCTGAGCGCAAACATTCAGGCTGATAGAGAAACCTGGGCATTTGGATGGTATGGGAAACACTGGAAGCATACAAGGAGGCATCGTACTGTCTGATAAACTCTAYGCAGTAGCACTTTGTTGGAGGGATAATAAATGTTTCTCTACATGTCCTCCAATGTACACAGAGTCTTTTTGAGTGTCTTGCACTGCTTTTTCCAAATATGCTGTTTGCTCTTCTGTTTCTTTTTTTCCTAAAATTCACATGCAAGCAACTAATGTCCTTCCTTCCTTCCTTCCTTCCTTCCTTCCTTTTTTCTGTCCTTCTTTCTGTCCATCCATTCATCCATTGGATTGGCTAAGAGTTTCTCAGCTGCTAAACTTCCCTTCCTGTAAAGGGTACTTCCATGGGTATTTGTTCTGAAAGGAAAAATACAGAGATGGTTCCAATAGTAGCTCCCTACCAGTAACAGTGCAACATTGTTCTTCCTCTCATCAGTTTTGTAATATCAGTCCAAACAACTCATCTGATCTGGGTAAAGGTTAAATGCTTTTCCTCCTATTTCCAAATATTCTTCATTGGTACGAGTAGATAGGTTAATAAAAGCTAATCACATGTTGCCTTATAGGTTTTTATGCCTTTGAAAGATGTTTTTCTTCAACTCATGTAGTGAGAGACCTTTGCCTTCTCTGCAGTATCCTAACTGATAAGAATGAGCCCTACAATCAACCAGTGCTTGCAGGAGCAAGGAAATATTCGTTTTTTATTGATCTGAGGTCTGATAGGGGTCAAAGTGTTAAGTTTGTCAGTTCAGGCTCCAACGCAATTAAGAAACTGCAACCATAAGAAATAATACAAATAATCAATAATCTTCCGTCCATCATTAAGTTCTGTTACAATCCTAGCAGGACCGTCAGTAATCACAAATATTGGATGCTTCATCTATTGGCAGCAGGGCAGACACCTCTTCACTGACAATCAGGGATATTGGCATTCAAGGTAGCAGTGACCATTTTCTCCTGCACACTGATAGCAGCTCTTACATTCTCATTTTGATGGCAGCTGGGCACCAGTCTGGAGGGAAGGCAGCTTTTTATCCTAACGGGCTGCAGGTAGTCCTGGTCTTGTGCAACTCAGGAGCAGGTGGAATCCAATATTAATGCTTCATAAAGTAAGGAATTCTAGTAAAACTATCCCAGAGAACTAAGAAATCATTGTCATTTTCCATCCAGTGCTTTTCCTAGCAGTGGAATGTTAGAGTGTCAGATACCCTCTGAAAATGATATGGGTTACAGCACAAAATCATGGAATTTTTTGGTTGGGATATTAAACAAAAAAGATAGGTTCAGGTTGCTCAAATTATTTCACCGTAAACAGCTGCTTCTGTTATAACAGATGAGACCTTTCCTTGAGATACAAGAGAACTTATTATCCAATTAGGAAGCTGTATAAGGAGTATATAGAGATTTTTTTCCGTCAGTAAATACTATTTTTACATTCATTTCATACCATCTTAAGAAAGCATAAGCATGAAATATAATTATTGTGATTAGATTTTGTAGCAAGCCATGTGCCACTTAAGATTTTAACTTTGGTTTTGTCCTGGAAATGAGAATAACAACTGCTAATTGTCATAAGGAAATTCTGAGGAATGGCCATCTCCTAAATGGATCTGGATCTTGATCTGAATTTTGATGCCAGACATGGTAGATAAGGTCATTTGAGCTATGTGTAGTTTCAGAATTTGCCTGAAGATGCAAAGGCAAAGACAGGTAAAATGAATGGACTGTTTTTCAAAGCAGCAGTGTCAATGCAAAGTCAAATGAATAATTAATATAAATTGGCTGAGATATGATTTCAGAATTTGTTTGCTTATGGTTGAAATTTTATTGAATTAGAAAAATATGAAACCCCACAATATAACAAACATAAGTCAAATATTTGCATGGTAGTTAGCATCGCTTTCCAAAGTATAGCATATCCTGTCATTTCAATAATATACAAGAAAACATCTGAAATTACAGGTTGGACAAGACAAAATAAGTATCATGAATTCATTTATTTTATAGGGTTATATAACATGTAATYCTGTACATGTTATAGGGTATAATTTATATTTGTTAACTTTTACATGAAGTAAAATATACTTACCTTGATAGGTATATTTTTTCAATAACAAAATTCATATAATTGGAGGCAATAAATTTAAAATGAAATGTAGCTTAAAGCTTAGCCCTTCACTACTTACTCTTACAAATTGGATAAACTCTGACTTCAGCCCTTCTGTCTTTATCCTTCAAACTTGGTCAATTTGATTCTCTCCTTTTTTCAGCTAGTCAGGAGAAATCACATTCAGGAGCCTGCGAAATTGCATACCTAAGGATCTGGCTTTTTAAAGCAGCGTTGTTCACCCAAGGTGTCAAGGTGTGTAACAGTTTTTTCAGCAGGCTGATGAAAGTGTTCTCTTCCACTGTGCTACGATTCCTTGTGTAGCTCTGTGGTTCTTTTTTGTGTAATATTTATGCTAGGGCTTGGTATTCTTTGAAGCCTCTTGTAGCTTTTTTTTTTGCTTTTTTTTTTTGCTTTTTTTTTTTTTTCTTCTTTCTACTTCTCATGTT
>NW_020454372.1:1817112-1838146 GCF_003342845.1 Nothoprocta perdicaria | reverse complement strand
TTTTTTTTTTTCATTGCATCTATCAACTCTTCATATCTTGCCATCGTGTTTTTCGTGTCCTTACCCACAATAGATAAGCTTGAGGAAAAAAATACATCTCTAAGAAGAACCCTGTTAGAAATTTTTCTGCGACTGTGGTCGGTCAGTGTATAACATTTAAAAGATGTGACAGTACTGAAGATCTGCTTGTCTTTTAGGCAAAAGCTACCTCAAGGTAAACCAAAACTCAAATTTGTTGACATCTGWCTTTCAAATATTCTATATTTGTTGCCTATTTTTATTGGAGGTAGGAAATTGAAAGCTCCTCTTTATAAGGTTATACCKTTAGTGTCTGCTTAGCTTTCTGACCGCTGGTATGGGATTTTAATGTGATCATATAAATAAATTTGCTGTTCTAAGATAAGGAAGCCAATCTGTTCCTAAAAATATTTGCATGAACAGTGGAAACAGAGGCTATTTCTTTTCACTAGATTGATATCAAAGTTGAACTTCTGTGTGGAATCTCGAGTGGCTGCATGGCACAGTGATTGCAGAAAAGCCTTTCTTGGGGCAGGAACATTAATAACAGCTCCCTTCCCTGTTTGGCTTTTTTCTTTTTTTTTTTATGATTGTCAGTGGAAAAAAACTTAAAAGACACCTTTACTAATGTTTGATTCTCTGTTTTGGCTCCGCTTACATAGAGCATCTGTGTGAAGTAGAATTCACTTGCCACGTAGGGTGGGATTCACTTGCCTAAAGAAGGGTTTCTGTTACCACTTGAAATGCCTTTAGATCAGTGAGATTTCCACAGAGGGTTATGCAGGACCAACAGAAGATGTTTATCCTTCTGGACTGGAAAATTGGGCATTAGTGCCCTAGAGCGTTGATCAAAGATGCTATTCTTTAGGTAACTAACTAAGACCTCATGAGTATGAATGGCTTCATCTCTCCCTGTGCTCCACTGACTAGATAAGAAAGTCAAATTTTTTCTTGATTGTTACAGATAATCAGAAACCTAGTGTATATATGTATATAAAGACTTAAAATTAGGTGTTTTAATGTGAGGCTGAAGCCAGCCCTTTAATGCTCTCTGAAAATACCAAATCCAAGTTTCAAAAGAAAAAAAAACAAGAAAAAAAAAAGAAAAAAAGGCTTTTTTTGTTTGTTTGTTTGTTTTCATGTTTTTAATAATRTTTTTGGCCTAAACTAATTATTTCTAATCTTTCAAAACTTGTTAAGGGTGTGCATCCTTGCTGTGCGTTTATCGATASAAAATAAATCAGAAAGGTGCATCTCAAGTTGCAAGTTTGTTGTAGCAAAAAAATAATGCACTGTCATTTTCTGTTCTAGTGTTAATGGAAAGTGGTGCAACCTCAAATTGAATTTTAGGTAGCTGTTGAGAAATACTAGCTTTTAAAGACAATCCCTGGACTCTGCTTACCTTTGGTGGGGTCAAATACCATTTTTTCTGATGAAGTTATTTAAAAGCAGCATAAAGGAAGCTCTGTGGCACCTCATCTAGACTTTTTCCTACATAAGTTTCTGACCTTTCTCTTCCATCTAAAAGAATTGAGGCGATCATGTGCATTCCTAATCTCAATGGCCAGCTTCAATCCACTGCCATGCACAGTAGCACAAAGGGTTATGCTTCCTGCTCCTTTTTCCTTTTTTAAGTTTTCATTCCCTCTTCCTACCATGAAAAAATGTGGGTTGTAAGCAGTTTAAATTATTTCAGAGTCTATGCAAGAAGCAAATAGAYATTGGTGGGGAGTTTGAAGAGATGTTAACATGGCCATTATACTGACCAAACTGTTTTAAGATAATGCCTTATTTTACTCTCTTAATTATGCACATTGCTTTTAAGCATTTAGGGTTGGGAAAGAATGATTTTATTCTTATGATTCTTATGTAGTTCTGAAAGTGATATCTCACTTTTTATAAGAACCATTTTCAAAGAAGGTGGGTCCTACTATTCTCAGTGTGCAAACAAAGAAACACAGGTGAAATGATTGTTGCAATGGATGACACACTGCCTATATCACTTGTGGGTTTATGGAAAGTGTCCCTTACATTGTGGTAACCTGCAAGGGTAGAAAAATAATAAAAATCTTAGAATGTTAAAATCTTATGAAGTATTAATTCTTAGAATCTGATGCTGTGCTGTTATTGTTCCAGTTTTGATAAAATTCATTATATTTTGGGAATCCTTAAGAAAAAAGGAATTCCAATTCATATAATAATGGATACTTTGATCCATGATTTCAATATAAAAATAATATGTTCTAGAGAAATATCTAACATTTGTGATCACTAAGGTACATACTGGGCTCATTTGTAACAGTTACTGTAGAATCTGTCTGGATGTGACCCTGTGCAAGGTGCTCAAGGTGGCCCTGCTTGAACAAGGGGATTGGACAAGATGATCCCTGGAGGTCCCTTCCAGTCTCAGCCATTCTGTGATTCTGTAAGAATCTTAGAAATTATTTAAAAAAGAGAATCACTATCCTTCAGCCTTTGTTGGCAGAAAAGATTTTTAGTAGTTTAGAGGTATTATTTTGGTCCAAAAATAGGATATACTCATGTTCATCATCTAAATATCATGCTGTTATTTGAAGTGGATACAATGCTGTTCAGATTGCCTTCTCTGACATATGTGATAAAGTGCTAGCTTGCTCCAGTTAGACCAGTTCTGTGTGTGAAGTCTTGCTTTTTCACATCTTAAATAAATGGAGTTTTTATTAATGATTCCCATTTTTTTTTTAGATCAGAAAAGAATAAAGGAATGGAGACTCTAGAAAGTATTTAAATCTATTTTGGAGTCTACTGAGACTCATGTTTGTAACTGTACATCATTTTTGTTTGGATTTGGATCTCATTCAGTCTTGTTAGATTTTCTTCTTTCAGATTAAGTTGTTTTCCACTCCTGGGTCTCTTCCGCATGAATATATAGACTGCAGTTGTCACTTCTTAGCTTTGTCTTTGATAAACTAAATGGATTAAATGTCTGAAGTCTTTCCATATATGGCAAATTTTGAGAACTGGGAGCCATTCTTTTCTAATCTAAAAAATTCAACAGGGAAAGTGACTGAGCATAGGTATATAAGGTTACAACATAATATCAAAGAATAGAGGGAACATTTAACAGCAAAGCAGGAGACCAATCCACTGTGGAAAATGAAGTAAGAAATGACAGGTTGGAAGAAAAGCTAGAAATACTGAGTGGAGAACAAATGGCTGAAGTGGGAAGGAGGAGGAAGGTAAGAAGGGAAGAAAAGAGAGCTTGAAATGAAGGGGAAACACCAATAGGAAAGATAGCATACTAGAGCATACTAGAGCATACTAGAACCCCAATGAAGTGGGTTGGTTTGTTTGTTTGTTTTGAGGTTTTTTTTTTTTTTTTTTAAAAGATTTGAGAAGTAGCTAGATAAAGCAGGAGACTAAGTTAAAATGAGAGTAAGAAAAATAGTCAAGGAAGAGATTTAAATGAAAGACAAGAGGAGAAAAGAAAATGAATTGCTTCTAGGAAAACCAGCTGCAAAAAATGCAAGAACAAAATGTGCAAGCTAGAGAAGAAATGAACAGAACTCCAGGGTGTAAAAAAGAAAAACAGAAGTAAAGAAGTAAAATAATGAAAAGATGTAGAACTAACCAGAGATGGAAGGGCCTCATTCAAATGCCACCAAGTCCCGGTCAGTGTGCCTCATTTGGAGCTGTGCGGGTTTGGGTCTCTCTGAGGGCCACACCAAGTTGTAACTTGGTTAGAAGAGTTGGACATTGTTGGCAGGCAGCTTTTGCAAATGCTGTGCCAGAGCGGCGGGCAGTCCACCCGCTCTCGGTTTCAAGGCATTTATTAGTGCACTAAGAAGTGCACCACATAAGCACTTCTCAACCTCTTGACAAAGTCTAGAGCTAGTTTCAGCACCTGATACACCAGTTTTTGAAAGACTATCTGCCTGACTAGGCTGCCTGAACTTCATCAATGATCTGATACATATATACATGTATTTTTTTTTCTGTCTGCACATTCTATTTAAAGACCATAATTAGCGCCTGAACATCATGTAGTACTCAACTAAATGGCATTAAGGTAATTAAAGCATTGTATGAATGTTGTGGCATATAACACAGTGGCATGTATAATAGGTATTCTAATAATAACTGTAAACTACACAAGTTGCTAGCATTAGAAAAACAACATTCCTTCAGATCACATGAAGCAGATGTATCTGGTTTCCATGAATTAAGTCTGAATACTGGGGCATGTTCCTTGAAGCTGTGTCCATCCCTCTTCTCCAGCCCTGGGCGGCTAAAGGATGTTTGCCCTGTGCAGTTGTGTTCCAGCCTGCCAGAACCCTGGAGGGACGCTCTCCTGAGAGTCACGTGGAGCCGTGGTTGGCAGGTCAGGCAGTGGCCACTGCACAAGTTTCTCTTACAAACCTAGTTTATAATTCCTGTTTTGGGGAGCTGAACAACTCCATCTTTTTTTTTTTTTTTTCCAGCTCGCATTTTATACCCATGATATTTTTGCTGGTGAAAACTGAAGATGTGGTTAGGACTTGATGTGAGTTAAGAATAAAGAGAAAGATTTGTTAAGACTAATAGATAAGGAAATACTTGTTTTATGCTTCAGAAATGTAATAAGAATAGAATGTGTGAGTTAGGGAAAGGATAAATTTCTTTTAAATTGTTCTGCAAGTTGTCTTTGATCAGAATATCAAAATTTTGGTAATGGTGCATGCCAGCTGGTCTTCATGGGGTTCATACAGTGTCTACATCCATTTGGACTTAGTCAGTGCCTCTGGGCACTCACAGTCCACGTGCTAATAAGGAAAAAAAGTTCTTGCTTCTTCTCATCCTTATTTACCAGAGGAATGGTTAAGCTGTTAACTCCGTGGAGCTGAAGTTACGGTGACATAGATGTCAATGTTGTGCGTTACAGATGACTTTCATAACTAAGCCTAACTAACCATAACTAATCCTTTGCTAGTTATCCTAACAAGCAAAGACAACTTTTGTAACTGCTTATTTCCTGTAATTTTACATCTCTTAATTAAAGAGTTGTTTTCCTGATGGTACTGGTGACCACGAAAGATTAAGTCAATTCCTTTCCTTCTCACTGAATGAAAAACCTTCATAACCTCCTAAATTCCTTTCTGATCGTATGCCATCTTCAGCCTAATGAGTTAGTGAGACTGGCAGGGATTTTTCATCTTTTTCATGCTCTACTTAGGCCTTTAGCATGAAATATTCTTCAGTGTTATCTGGAATAGSCTGCCTGTTACTGGGTTGAGCCACTGCTTTTTTGGATGCCTGGTGGTGGTGTTCTGACTAAAAGTATCTCTAAGGAAGGTTTCATGCAAAGGGATGGTAGTTGGATGTCTTCTATTCCTTGATCAGGTCTGTAAGATAGGTTTTAAGTGTTACGAGATTTGTCTAGGGTTTGTCATGGGAGGTAAACTATTCCTTTTCTTAAAAATAAGGTAGAAATAAGTTAAAAGCAAAAAAAAAGAAGTACATCCTAATCTTATTAAGTTTGTTATATGCTTTATATTATCTTTATTTTATCTCATCTCTTTATTTCAATATTTCTGAAGAAGAGATCCTCCTCTCATGTTTTGGTACATCAATCATTAAACCCCTGAATATGAATGGAGTTKTTGTCTGCTTTTATTTTACATCTACTACTTTACGTTTTCATTTGTCAAGATGGTTCCCCAGTGGACTGTGTTTCCCTCCATCTTGCCCACTATACCTGCTGCATATTRAAACATTGCAGTGTGTCTTCTGAGGCTTACATGGCACCTATCACTCAGTAGCTTTCTCTACTGATATTCAGATGCAGCAGCTTTGTTTTAGAAGATATACAGTTTGACAGACCTGGTCAAATGGAGGCCCTCATCCGCTTGTAATGCCTTTTTTTTTTTTTTTTTTTTTTTTCACTTCAGATAGCAATGGTGGCGCTTACTGTCCGTTGCCTGTCACTGACAAAGGAGAAAAAAGCATCTTACATTGCCCTTAATTGAGGATTTTATTTGTTTGCATTCCTGCCATGTGTACAGTATTCGGAGTGTTACAAACCAAGGAGAACAATCTCTCAAGCCCTCTCTGAAGTAGATCACCACCATGCCTATCTCGTTGATTACAATCTAAATTGATGGGAGTAATTGTCTGGATTTCAGACATGCCCATTTTTCTGTAAGTAGAATTATTTTTGTGTTATTGGACCRGAATTACAGCTCATATGTCCTAAGGCAACCTCCAGGCCCAGCATTAGTCTCCAAAGATGATGATCCTGTGAGAGACATGGAGACAGAGCAACACTCAGGTTCTCCACATCAAGCCTGGAGCGGGGAGGCAGGATGCTGGCTCTATACACACAAACTTCCATTAAATATATTCTTCACTCCTTTATTCTTCTCTTCTCTTTCTCTGTCCGAAATTAATAAATTAATAAAATTAATTAAATTAAATAAATTAAATAAATTAATAAAAAAACTAAGTATTACTAAAAAAGATGGAAGTGTTATGTGTAATAAAATTTTTGAGAAACAAATGACCTGTTGAGCAGCTTGTGCAGCCTCCACAAATCCACTTCCCGCCTGGATTTTTCACATTTGAATCTTGTGTGTAGAGGGTGTTCACATGCCTCACTAGAGTGAAGTTTTTGAAATTAAAAGACAAAAAGAAAAATTAATGGAACTCTGAGGACAAGATTGACCGTATTTCAGCACAAAAACATTCCAGAATTGAAATCTCCTTTTCTTTTCCCTTTCTATTTAGTGACAAATGTAATCACCTTCAAAGAAAAATAGCATAGAGGATAGATATATACGTTCAAAAAATATATACTTAAAGCCTTTTTTTTTCAGCCTTGACAATTCCTTTAAATGGCTTATTTTTCTTTAGCTACTTTTCAGCTACTTTACTGTATATTTGCAAAATTATTAGTAAGGTATAGTATATAAAGTGTAATTAATTGTTTAATATCTTTAATGCCACACTGAGATGGTAATACTCAAGCATTCCATATTTAAAATGTAGAGAAATAAAATTCAATGTTGAACTTAAAAAAAAAAGGATTATAACAAATAAAATTATGAGCAGTATGAGCAGAATGAAGTTATATCTGAATAATTTTATTCTGAAGTACAGCTTTACTTCAGGAGTATGAAAGGGATGACATTTTGACTGACTAGAGAAGGAAAAATGCTAAATTCTGAAACTGTTGCCCCCATCTTTTCTTATGCGGAGGTTTTATCCTCTGTTTAATGGGTAAACTTACTGTGAAGTGTAGTTGCTTGTTTAACTTTACCCCTATTCAAGTCTTTGATTTTGGCAGGTTAGTTAATTCAAATAAAATTTGTGAAGTTAAGCACTTTCAAGAAAAGGCATAGGAGAACCTAATTTAACCTAGAGTGTCTCTTTTATTCTTCTGTTATTCATTTGAAGTGCCCTATCAGCTTGAACTGACCAACTTCAGTCATTTTTACCCTTTTATTTTTTTCTCTAATGTAAACTGAAATTCCCTGCTGTTCGTGGTATTTTAGTGTTTAGCATCATTTAATGAGCAGGTATCATTAAACTTAAAAGCTCCTTTTCTGTATATCTCTGATTAGTTAGTGAAAGAACCAAAGAATTCCTCTAATTTATCTTTGCTTCCTTGTTATATTTTGATGTTGGCCCATTTTACGTTTCAGTGCCTTTTTATGAAATACGAAATTATGATTTTGGTGTAAAAGTAGGGCAGAAAGTGAAAAAAAGACCTTTGGGACTGCTAAGATGTTTAAGCGAGTATATCTTATTTACAAGTGGACTACGAGAATATTGTACCCTTTTTCCATTTTTGCTCATATAGTCTATATGTATATTTGTGCATGCAGGCATATATGTGTATGTGTAACATATTTATGCACACATACATTAAATAAATGCACACTCGTTATCTGTTCGTTGTAAATGAACTTATTAACTCCTGCCAGTAACCTTTGCAGCTGGGTACACATATATTTGGGACAACATTCTTCCTTTCTTGAACATCGAAAAATCCTATTAAATTCCATATGAATTTTAATTTTTAGTAAATGTAAGATGAAGACCTGATTAGAGATGATGAAAATTTTATGGAGCAGCACAACTGAAGCTTTTCAGCTCTTTGGGTGTTATGCAAGCTTATATATTCAAGTTTGGCTATCATAAAAAGAGTAATAATGACAGATGGTTGTTTTTGTAAGGGTCATTTCTTCCAAATTGCACACTTTCAGACATTTTGAAAAAGTAGCCAGAAGAGGAGCTCAATTTGAAACAGCTCATGGGCTGTTCATGTGACTAGGATTTTTCAGGATCAGGCCTATTATTTGTCTATTCTGTCAATTTATTCTTTTAAGGTCTTAAAGGTATGAGTGACTTAATCAATACTGAAGTGACAGAGTCTTGCTACTGAGATGTTTGCCTCAGGTAATTCATCATATTGATACAGATATTGCCATGTTTTAAATGGTGGTAGTTAGGGTAATTGATATACTCCATTCAATATGCCATTTCYACCTTCATTTCCCATCTTTGATGTCCTAAAAAATATTTAATCATTTTGATCATTTGGATTTTTTTTCTTATTTTCATTTATGAAATGAAATCTGAGAGATAGAAGCACTGTGTGAAGAAAAAATAATGAGGCTTGAATGGAAGTAAAGGTCAGATATTATGTAGTAAGTTGCAGATGGCACTGTATGTCATTAACATTGCTAACATCTAAAAAGATGTAATAGTGCTGCCTACTGGTAAGAAGAAGTAGTATTAATGCATTAAAGTAAATGTGATGAAATTAAGTGTTTTCCATAGAGTGGTGTTCTTAGATCTTTATTCTCTGATAAATATTAATAGGATACATATTTTTGCATCAGGATTAATAATATCTTCTTATGTATGTCATTTGCATGGAAACTTGATGGGCAAAATAGAAGGTGGAATTATTTTTCATAGATGACTATATCATTCTGGTCTAACATTGTTGTATGTGTTTTCAAAATTTCCTAGTGAAATTGTCTATATTAGATATGTATTTTTTTAATTAGGCATCCATGTTGCCCTTGCTTAGAAATATGAATCTGCATATAAAAAGAAGTGTAAAGGCGTACCTTGTAAAATGCCATAATTTAGTAGAAATAACCAATTTAGTAGAAGTAAATACRAACACTTAGTAGGTGCAGAGCTTCTTATCTGAGAGAAAAAATGTTTTACAAAATTCCTTTTATAGATGGATAAACTGAGTCACTGTACTATGAAGATTAAATTTGTAAACCTCTTCAGCTGAAGTTTAGCTTTTACTTTTCTTTTTAACTTTCAGAATTATTGAATCATTTCACAACTTTGAAAAATTGACCATTTCATTTAGMGAGATCTAAAGCAGCATCTAAGGGAATTATGAGCTTGCTTCTAGATATGCAGTTTGAAAACAGACATTGACATCGATAGCATAATTAAATGGGATATAGTCTAAGTAGCCAAAACTCAACATCCTCCAAGTCCACTGATGTTATTAATTAGAAGTGCAGGCATTTTAAAAAACGTATTTCTTTTGATACAAAGAGAYCCTTACCTAGTTATTTCAAAGAATAAAAGAAACTCTAGTGTGGACTTTTTTAGACAATGGCCTTATTTGAAGATGCATCCCAATATTCTTCTAGTAAGATATTTTATTACGATGGTGATTACTGTTTTTTCTTACCAGTAAGTAAGAGGCTGGAAATGCTGAGGAGTCCTTAGATCAGGAGGGCAGCATGTACTCCTCATTCATATGCATAGTTCCTTCTTCCCCATCCTAGGGCCTCTTTCTTGTGTTGAATTATCTTCCCTGGGTGCCACTGACTGTAAACCAGGTCTGCCGGCAGGAGCTCAGTATCAGACATGGAGAGAATTCAGGGAGCTAATGATACTTGTAGCTAATTACCTCGTGCCACCTTGTCCTTGTTTATCTCCAGCAAAAAGGAAGACATGCTACAACATGGGATCTTCTGCTAGGCTTCCACTTGAGCTATCTGTTGAGATAATGGGTATCAAAAAGACCTGCTTCTAGCAAGGCTGCCCTWTCTTTTGCTAAGAGAATTGCTGGTTCTATTACTGGTTACTATGGTGGTTTATTTAATACATGTAAATCAAAGGAAATCACTATCATCCATGATATCCTTTTACAGTACTGCAGGAACACGGGAATCCAGGAATGCTTCACTTTGGTTTGTAATAAGCAATGAAATCTGAGTTYGTATTTTTTAGAATAGGACATTTGAGCAAATATAAGTAACATTTGGGAACTATTTTTTGCAATAAATTGCCCAATGCAGTGTTAYGCCATGTACAATGCTAGTCCTGTTCATTTGCACTTTCTGTGTATCTCATACCTGATCAACTGCTTTATTCCACATGATTACATATCATGTCTTAGATATAGCTTTACATGTAAGGAACTACATTGTGATCCAAAGACAATTTTCTTGTTTTAGAATGAGGTCATTCATGCAAAGAAAGGAAAATTTTAACAAACTTGATTCTCACAGATTATGGAAAGAGATGCCTTTTCCCTTTTTTTTTTCCAGCTGCTTCTCTTCTCTACCTTTCTCCTCTCAGTTGGATACCGGCCTTACCAGATAACCCTGCATAAATAAGGTTTAAAAAAAAAAATGTGTTCAGATATATTTTTGATTAGCTTGTTTTTTATTTCTTAGAATTTGACCTAGCTAAAAAATATAAGCGGCTGAGCTCCATAACACAAAGAATTCAGACCATCATAGCATATTGACTGAGAAAGCATTAGGAAGTATTATAGAGTATTATGATCCCTATCTCCTATGTGAACATGAAAGCTGCATTTGCATTGTTTTAGTCATTTTTGTATTGTTCTAGCTGGATTAATACTGTAAGTAAAATGTCGTTGTAGATTATATAAGAAAATGTCTGAAACTGTAATGCAGCCATGTAAAAAATGCAGTTTAACATGATGTGCTGTAGCATAATGCRGAGCAATTAGATAAATTACTGTTAAAAATAGATGAAAAATCCATTCCAGTGCATGCCTAGCTCACAAAGGGGACATTCTCTTCCCTCATGCCTTAAAACCCAGAGTAGAAGGCCTAAGAAGTTAAAAAGACTTATTTCCATCATAAATATTGAAAGTAAGTTTAAATCAAATATTTTTAAAACTTCACTATTTGTTACACTCAAGGAGGTTCAAGTCAGAGTTTCTTCCCATTCTTTGTATATGAGAAACTGAGATAGCCAAAATTAGAAATGAAGAAYAGAAAGCCTAAAACCACTGCTAACTTGTCATCCTCAACTCACTACTCTTTTACTGAATAATCATCTCTTCCAGTTGCTTTTTTAAAGAGTCATACTGTGACTGTTTAGCAGAAATTGATTTAGTAATATTGTGACAATCGAGGTAAGCCGCCTCAGTAAAACCTGTGACTTCTGGGTAGCAGTATGCAAAAGTATTTCATTAAATACTTCTATGGATGTTGAATTGGCCAGGGTTTTGAGACAGTGAATCTTTCACTASTTAGTGAAGCACTAAGTCCATAATCTGCATACTGGACAGTCATTTTCTGTGAAGCTGGGCAGCAAAAGCAGAATCAGTGGCCTTGTAGCTATGCTGAATGATCTTGGGATRGCCAAGTAGGACCAGACTTTAGAAAAAATGGTTTTCACTATATTATCAGAAGGGATTTRTATTAATTATATATTCCTGTCACTTACAGAAAAGAATGAAATTAAAGACAGCCTTTCTGAGGAGGTAGAGAACCATAAAATAGTTTGGAACCGAAGGATTACTTAAGGATGGAAATGTATACAAGTATTTCTTATTTTGCTTAGAACTCTATGTTTTTGGTGATTTTTATGAGTAAAACCACAAAAAAATCACTGGAATTAGCTCTGTTCTCACTGGGGCCTTACTGCAGTTGGCTTTTAAGATGGTATCTAGACTTGTAAATAGACACGTCCAGGGACAGTCCCATGGACTGAGGTGATTCCTTTGCTGATCCTCGTGTTGTCAGTTCTCGTAGCTGCTGAAGCAAACTGGGGCAAGATCCACCACTCAGAATCGTTCYTGAAGTCATCTCACTTCGGAACTGTGCCTGAGAATTGGTGAAGAAAATGCTAAATGGCATACATCAAAAGCATTTCAAGAATTGCATAATAATTTAAAATATAGGTGATCATATTTACCCAGTGAGTACCCAGGAGTGTTTCTGAGTAGTGATTTGCTAATACAGGTGGAGCCACAGAGTCCCTGGAAGTGGTGGGAAAGATGACCTGGAGATTATGAATGGATCCTTTCMAGAACCAATGGAGTTGGGCAGTTACGTAGAACTAAGCATGATAAGTGCTCAGAGMAGAGGAGTCACCCTAGACTTCTATTTTTTTATTACTTTATTCTGTTTACTTCAAAACAAAAGAATTCACATCATCAAACTGAATATCAAAAATATCAAAAGCAAATATCAAAAATATTTTCATTTAAAATATCTGCCAGGTATCTCAAAGGAAGTCTATAAGACAATCTATGGGTGGAATAGGTGTGCCTACATGTGTTCTCGTCATCCTGGTTCCTAGAGTTGAAGCAGTCATGAAAGACTTGYGCCTTTAGGAACAGGATTGAGTTTAGCAACATAGTACCTTGTATACAAGTTGAATTTTTTCTCCCTTTCTGACTAAATCTGGACATCGTCCACATTCTTCCTTTGCTTTCTTATTTTTAGGTTCATTCATATTTTGACTGATTGCAGTTGCAATTGTTAGSAAAAAGGATTTCCTTTTGGCTGCTCTTTCTCTACCTCACTTCAGGTTGCTGCTCAACATTCAKCAGTAGCTTTTCCCATTGCATATCATGCCTGGTTATACTAGTTATATTTTTGTAGCCCCATTCCTTCTCTMAGAAGCCTTGGGATTGCAGTGTTTTTTCACCGTGCCTCATCTTACATATCCATTATTGTTTTTGCCCAGAATTGGCACTCTCTTTATCATTTGGTAAGAGATATCCCTTGTGTCTGGTTCCTCTTCAGTCACACCAAGGATCTGATAAGGATTTACCACTTCTGAAACATCCAAGGTGTCAGTAGCCATTAAGAGCATCTTTTCTAATCTCTCCTGGATATGTTCCATTCTCATGAATAATTAAGAACTGGAGCAGGAGCTTCAACACAAATGGGATTTTCAGTATTTGTAGTGAAAATTCTTAAGTGTTGCAGACGGATGGGCAGAACGTTGTTCATGATCTCCCTTTAAGAATAAAAAAAAATAGACTTAATTTTATCATAGCATATGGCAATTAACTTCTGTGATTGCAAAAGTTTGAAGAACTTTGTAGTAGAGCTCTTTTTTGGTCTCTGCTGTGAAATGTATCATTATGAAATTGTTGAGAAGTGAAGAGTCACTGCAATATTTACACCTATATATGGATATCTTTAGTAAGGGTAAGAACATTTAAATGGTCGTGTAGGCCTCTGTTGAGCCATGTGAAAAACTTTGGGAGACTTACTATTCATTTTGAAACTGCTAGGAATATTTGGGAAGTTAAAGGTTTGAACATGCCTTGAATGCTTGCTGAATCAGATCAAAACAGGGGAGCAGAATTTACGGGAGCAGCCAGAAGCGATATAGTTGCTTAGGTATTCAGGAGCATTTTTTATTTWCCATGTAAAACACAGCATTTTGCTTCACAATAAATGCAGAGCAGCATTTATTGTAAGGCTTGTAGCTTTTTCACCACTTTCCCGTCTTCTCTTTGCTGTGCTTTTGAAGAGCAGTACTCAAGCTGCTGTGCTTTGTGCTGAGAGCAGTGCTCTCCTCGGCTGCCAGGCATAATCCCTGCACGCTCTGCAGCTCCGAGGGGTCGTATGTGCAAATTTGTGAATCACTGACTGCCTTTGGCATGCGGGGCTATCGCCGTGGTGCCTCTCAGCGTATACAGTAGCAGAACTTCTGGCACTAAAGTGACGTGTTTTCATCCAGGGAGGCAAAGCTTTGGATTACTTTCATAGACTTAGAAGCTTCAGTGCCATCTGGTATTTCAGGCACTTACTTGCTGTTTTGCAACTTGTCTCTGGGAACTGAGGCCGTCTTTCAAAGATGCTTTCAGAGTGTTTGTGCTGCACAATGGAATGTGATGTGGAACATACTCATCCTGCCCAAGTTAGTGTCCACGTAAGTAGTGCTGCACGGCACAGCTGTACGTCGCGCAGAGACACTCATTTTGGTATTAACACTGAAGAGCCCTGCTGAGTTTCTGAGTTCCATTCTGCAACTAGCTTGACTGCTGATAGCTTGTGTTATATTTAACTGCAGAGTGTAGTCATGCTTTTAGACTTCCAAGTGAGACACTCTGGATTCTAAGCTGCTTAAGTGTTTGAAAAATTTGTCGTCGTCTTTGTCAAATAAATTTCGTTATTCATAGAAGTACAGATCTAGTGAGCAAAATGTGGAAAAAAAAAATAAAACGGGAATTCGATTATAACCTTTGGCAAAGTGATTCATGAAGACTTATCCCAAAATAAATTAAAATCCAAAGGATTTTAGAAGAACTATAAATAGCATATGGTGTGGAAACCACCGGCAAATCCTAGATCCTCTGGCACACCTTTTCTTATTTAGGTCCTTATCCAGAGTTCTAGTAAACAGCATGTCAGTAAAGGCTGAAAAAGACAATAATTGCTTAAAATTGTGTTCACTAACTGTAAAGAAGAGCTTGCAATACAGGATAAGTAGTTATATAGGTATGAGGAAATCATAATTCCATCACCATGAAATAATACTAGAAAGTATATGCTTAATCTTGTAGGCTACAGCTTACATTTTCTGTTGTATGCATCAAGAGTAGTATCTGACTACCCATAAAGACCACAGCGGAAAGTAGCACAGCCAGAAAATTAGAATACTTTTGGTTCAAAGTAAATTCACTTGGTAAATTGCAACTCTGGAACCTAGACGAAAGCGATGGTGGTCTGAGGAAATGACACCCTGTGCTGTGTGTTAGGCTACCTTGTTTTCAGTCCTGCCTCTGTTGCTGACTTGATATGTGACCTCGATCCAGTCAGTTCCCTATTTTATGCCTTCTTTGTTTTTCATCTGTTAAAAATGTGGATAATGATACTGATGTGCTGATGAGAAATCATAGAATCATAGAATCSTTGAGGTTGGAAGGGACCTTTAGAGATCATCTAGTCCAACCCCTGCACACGCAGGGTCACCTAGAACCTGTGGCACAGAGTGGCSTCCAACCAGTTCTGAAGATCTCCATGGAAGGAGATTCYACAACCTCTCTGGGCAGCCCATTCCAGGGCTCTGTCACCCTCACTTCAGAAATTTTTCCTGAAGTTCCTGTGKAACTTTTGGTSCTTCATTTTGTGGCCGCTTCCTGTAGTTCTATAAATCGTGTACAAAATGTGGGTGCCAATATAAGCAGAGTATCAGATCACCAAGCCCATGGCAGATTAGTTCATGACTTTGCAACTATARTGTAAAACTACATAATCTGACCATTCCATATGACAGCTGGAGATGGCTCAGATAATGTGTGCAGTACTCATTCCACCCAGCTAGAGCTGCTAATAAATAACACCATAATTAAGGTAGATCATGTCCTCTGGAGGTGATCTAGTTTAATCCCCCACTCAAAGCAGGATCGACTTAGATTGGCTTGATCAGGGTCTTTCATAGTAGGAGGAGTTGTAGGAGTAGGAGTAACCTACAACAGTGTTTGACCAACCGTACTGAGAAGTTTCTTCCCTRTCATCACAAATTCTCATGTTGCAACTTGTGTCTGTTGCCTCTTGTCAGAGGTCAATTAGCACCCTTGAGAAAAGTCTTGTTCATCTTTCTGTGCTTTTCCATTAAGGGGCCSTGAAGACAATAAGGGGACCTTCACATAGTCTTCTCTTTTAAAGGCTGAACAAACCCAGTATTCTTAGAGTCTCATCATCATCATGTCCTCGTTCCCTTAGCATCTTAATTTGGATTTAGTGTCTTCCTTGTACTACCGCACAGTACTAATGCAATGTTACAAGTGCTGGAAGAGAATAAATCACTTCCTTTCACATGATGGCTACACTCTTGCTACTACAATGTACTTCTGGCCTTCTTTGCTGTAAGGGCATATGCTGACTAATGTTCAACTTGTTGTCCACTAGGACCCCTAAGTCTTTTTCTGAAAAGCTGCTTTGTATCCTTTTGACCCCTGGCCTCTAGTAGGGGCTTCCTCCTGCCCAGCTGCTGTCCTTCACATTTGCTGTTTGTGAGGGTCTTTAGGAAGTTTTTCATCAGCCCATCTTCTCCCCCATCCTGGTTTGGTAGCATCCATGACCTTGTTGACGATGCACTCATTCTGTACCCAGGCTATTAATAAAGACATTAAACAGCATTGGACCTAAGTCTGACCCATGAAAAACACCATTACTCTCTGGCTGCTCTGCTGGGTTTTAAACTGCTTATCTGAACAAACAGAAAGCARCATGTTGGAGAAATCAGATAGTCCGAGCTTCCTATGGGCTGATGCACAGAGCAGAGCTGCTCTACCGAATCAGCTGCTTGTCTCTGGCCTCAAGAGTAAGAGAGCTCCTTTATCTACTAGAAATTAGAGATCTCTCCACAGTGTGATACAGTTTGTATCCCTAAAAGGCAAAAGTGAGGCAACCATCTAAACATGTAAACATGCGTAGACCTCAAAGCTACATGCATAAAAAAGGAGTACAAATTGACTTGTAAACAGTTGARGGAAAATTCCTGCAGAGTAACTATTAAAAATGCTCAAAGAAAAACGTGTGACTCTACAAGTTTCTTCTACAAGAAATAGCTGAGTTCCCTCATGTCAAAATCATATTTCTTTTTCTTCTTCTCTGTTAARAAAGACATAGGCTGAATCTTTAAGTATATCTGTGGTTTCTAATATCTTTGTGGATTTCATATTGCTCATATTTGTGGCTATTAAATAAGTTCTTTGCGATACTGTTACATTTTGCTCTTGTCTGCTCCACACCTGAACACCCAATCATAACAAGATGGTTGAAATTCAAAGTGAGTTTGGATTGGAGAACTATCATATGCACTTATTCAAATTTCACTTYGATGTTATTATGTAGATTTGTTTGTGAAGTATGTTTTCTCTTTTACATTCATATCATGGTGTGATCTGACTAGCTTTTTCCAAAATTTTATGTGGTCTTAAGTCTTGTTTTTTTTTCTTTCTGAATGTATAAAGAAGAAAAAAAAAGGAAATTTGTCTTGAAAGTGAGKTTTTTCTTTAATGATTGGTCTTGAAGTGTCAAAGGAACCCACACTACCTTGCCTAATCTGTATGAAATCCCTTCAGGCAGTGGCTCCAGTGAAACTTGGAGCTGAATTAGCCTCTACATTTGCAGAGCTGGTGGTACTTAGGGCAGAATTCTCTGTTTGTGTGTTTAATGCTTCGTACAGTCCACCTAAGCTGTGCCACTAAACCTGTGCAAGCCTAGTGCAGTACCATGACCGGCTTTATCAGTTACAGGCAAAAGTCAATTGTGTTAAATATATCTCTCTGCTTTTGTCTTGGTGGGACTCTTTTATTTTAATGCTTTCCCCTGGTACTAGCTCTTGTAGTTAGTTAACATTATTTAAGTTGCCATCCAACTAACGCAAAATTAACTAACCCCATTTCTAAGAGAAGTGCCTGGCACTCCTTTCCCTGCAGTGGAGTGCACCTGTTTATACRAGGCCAGAATTTGCCCCAAATGTCTTATTTAAAGAACAACATCAGTGATAATTTCGACTACTCTCATGCCAAATCCTGTCAAAACATTTTTGTTTCTGCACATCATCATTATTCGTTTATGACTATGTGGCTGTGGGAAAAGGCTTTCTTAGTTAATTACAGACGTGGAGCCTGCAGAGGGAGCTCAAACCATTGTTTATGTGGGCCTCACTCAAACAGCAATTTTCTTTTGCAGGCAATAGAGCGACTGATTTTTTAAATATATCCGAAATTTGCTCTTCAGTTTATGAAGCTTTTTTATCTGGGAGCTAGCTCTTCCTGAGCTACACGTGTGAGTAAAGCAATTTGAGGAGTGACTGGGAAGAGTAAGGTTCTGGGACTTAGTAGGTGGCACTGTTTGAAATCTCGAGCTGTAATTTCTAGGATTTCCTTTTAGCCCTGGATGCCATCCTTCTGGATGGCAAGTTTCTTCACTGCTCTATCAAGTCCTTCCTTGCTCTGTCAGGTCCGAGGCAGAATGGTGYAGAAAGACCTCATCAAAATCAACGGAGTTGGGGCTTTGATCAGGAACATGAGGCTGGAATAAATGAGGCCAGGAATAGATGAGGAGGGGCGGCCAATACAGGTCTTGGGAAGGGAGAGCAGAGGGAGCCTTGTCTTGTGTGAGAGCAGATGACAAAATTTTGGTTGAATGAGGACTTCAGAGGATACTGAGTTTGCTTTCCTGGCTGTAGTGGGTTTCATCATGAAAGTTAGGAGAGGAAGGAGATACATGAATATTCCTGGGAGGAAACAGTAAGATTGCAACTTAATGATTGAAAATAGTAATAATAATAATAATAATAATAATAATAATAATAAACAATACGTGCAAATCTAATAAGTAATGATAAATTAAAGCAATGCTCATGGTGGAAGGGTCAGCATCTCACTTTTCCAAAACCCCTTGATGGATACAGGTATTGGCTGGGATTACCAAGATGATATCCTTATGCAGGACATGAGATACTCCCTTTTCAGCTGACCTCTGCTGAAGTAGATTGAGCATCTGATTTACCTTGCTGCAGAAATTGAGAAGGAATTTTTCTTTTCTTTCTATCAGATATTTTCAGCTTTGCAAAAGACAGGATCACATATGTACCCCGGTCAGGAATCCATGCCTTGTCCAGCTTGCCAAACTTTGCTCCTAAAAGGCTAAGACTAGAAACACCATTCTGAGATCCCTCTAATTATTATGGATGGAAGAATGTTTTAGTAGTACTTTTTGTTTTGTTTTGTTTTGTTTTGTTTTGTTTTGTTTTGTTTTGTTTTTTTCAGGGCTGAAAAAAGGATTGCCCTGTGACTGCTTCAGGTGTCTTATGGCACTGGGCTCTGGCATCTCTTGGAGCAGCCTAAATTAGGATCAGCTTTGATACCTTATCTGCTAAGTTTTGCCTCTCATAGAAGCAAAATGGATCTGTTCATTTTTTATCATCTTTGGTGATATTTTAAATAACAACAGAATCACTGAGGCAGATGGTGTATCTGTTCACATTGAAAAACTTACCTTGCAGAGAAAATCTTCATTGTGCTATCAGGGGAAGGATTTCTCCCATCTTTGCAGTTTCTTTTACATTTTATGTATGTGAAAGTGGATTTTCTGTGTTCTGTCTGCAGATTTGTATAGAGTATCTAGCTGCCATCCACTAAAATTGGTATAGAATTTTTCTGTATGGCTTTTTCTTTTGAAATATTAGTCATGTCTAATTTGCTGGAAGAAATCTCAAGAGTCTCAAGTGCTTATTTTCAGTTTCCTACTAGGAAACTAGTACAGGAATCCTGCTATATTAATGCAGGATTTTTGGAGGGGTGTGTCTGTGTAAGACAATTCAATATTAGTGATAAATAGTTTTTAAAAGGAAAATAAAAATCAACTAATCGCTAGGTTGTTAATAATGAACTCCAAATTCACTTTTCTCCCTAGTAATATCTCTAGTTCTATAGGCATCATAGATTTCCTAGATTCCTACTAGTAATGTGAGAAAAAAACAGAGAACCTCCCTGACCTTATTTTTTTTTCTCACTAATAACTTGCAGATTTTTTTGTTGTTTATGGTTTATTGCTAACAGAGGCTTTAAGGAATATACTTTCCAGCTTTTCTGTTTTTAATCTAGGCTCCTTGGTCATGTGCTGTAGGTCAAAACTGTGCTTAGCCAGTCAGTTAGGGATGATCGTRTGGCGCACTGTGTGTGATGGCATTTTGCTGTTGCCTACAAAACATGATCAATCTTGTATTCACMTGAGTACTGAGTTTTGCATCCTCAAACGGTTAAATATACAATGGTCAAACAATTAACCATTATTACTAGCTTATTTTTTTCAATAATTGAATAGTTATTGTATTCACAGTAACTTGTTCAATTTGTCCACAAAGAGATTTTCGAAACACAGAATATTCCAATCTATGTTAGCCTTCAGAGGGAGAAAAAGAGGTGAGTGTTGACACAGTGTTAACAAATAAGGACTTGGGGTTTTGAGTGGAACCAACCGTAACCATCACTGAAAACCACAAACCTTTTTCAGTCATTCCTAAAGYGAGAGACGTTTTGAATAAAACCCGTGTGGGTTGACTTCATGTGAAAAGTGTAATTGCTGTGTCATTTTGGCTCATTTGCTGTTCCTTTCCTGGGTCTTGGGACAGTCCTGGTGTATTTGTGCAAGTTTGCACCCAAACTTTCTCCTGAACTTTATGATGTCCTCCAGGAAGCCATCCAAAAGAGCAGGCAGGATAGTTCACCCTTGGATCCAGTCCAGCCAGACTGACTCCCGTTACAATCCTTCAAGACAAGTCTTGTGCCCTTGCTTGCCCTCACGTGYCCTTGGGCCATGCTGAGGGACACACAACTCACACCGTTGTCATCACGCTATCAAACCCCACGCTGGTGATCTATGGCACAATCCTCTCAATATTTAGGGCACTTTGAACTGGAAAATGAATGAAAAGTAATTACTGTATTTTGTATGTCTTATGGTCACTTAGGGTGCAAAGAAGATACAGGCTCAGTACTATAAATTGTGCAAGTGGCAGCTCAAATGTTCAGAGGGTCCCAGCCCAGAGCAGCGCATACGTGCGTCAGTCCACACCAGTTGCTCTTGGTTAGGATTCACTTCTTCGTTTGTGATCACAAACATAATATACCCATGTCTGAGATGCATTTTCCAAGGGTGTTCACAGCATGTCACGATGGGAGAGGAGCAGACATTAAACCAACCTTGGGATAAAGTGAACTTCTCTTTTCACGGTAACCCTTGATTGCCAATCCCTGCTAAATCCTTGGAAAGTG
>NW_020454372.1:1796762-1806762 GCF_003342845.1 Nothoprocta perdicaria | reverse complement strand
TCTTACCCTGGAATCGGCTGTCCGGGTGTGGGGGGGCGTTGGGGAACACACTGCAGGAGACTTTTTCCCACTATGCTATGTAAAAGGTACACATTTAAAATACTGCCCAGGCTGCTCCTATAGATAACGCTGGCCTTTTTACAAAGACTTTTTTTTTTTCCCCAGCCAAGTGAATATAAATAGTAGTTGGAAAATTAATCAGACCTTACTTGCTGTTTGAGGAAGTGAGGTGTTGTTTAATGAGTGGATGAGTGTGGCAACATATTCCTGAGTTTTAGAAAGCAGATAAATTCCCGTGCCCTAATATTTCTATTAGTCCTGAGGAACTGGGATGGCAGGAAAGGCAAAGCAGCAGCATTTGAAACACAGCACAGCTTTTAGTTCAAGATGGAATATAATACTGTRCCTTCAATAGGGTTGTTTGTGACAACTGGAAAAAAAAGATGTTCATTTAAACATACAGGAACAGGATACAGGAACATGCCACAATATATGGACAGCGGGAAAAATTGCGGCTCGTAATGTGGAGGTAGATACTGTAGATAACCGTGTATTTTCAGTCGTGAATGAATTTACCTCAGGTAAATTCCTCTGTTTTTTTTAAACCTTCTATTTGCCAAGTGCACCTGCTAAGACAGAATGTTACTGGAAAACACGGCTCTACCCTATACTGTGCGTGCGTAGCTGAGTTTCTCCGTCTTCGCCATGATAAATAAAACTCATGTCCTGTAATTTGTAAAAATCCATTTGTAGATTTCCTTGTAGCTCCATATCCAAAAACGGCCTTTAGAGAGCCACTGTACGACTGCCCACTTTAAAAGTTTCATAATATATGTGGAATTCTCTTACAGTAGCGTTACCCTCTGTTCTGTGATCCACGTACTGTCTGTAACTGCCTTTTGTTGCCATTGCGGAACGTATGGAACTTCATCACAACAATCATCATCCGTCATTAGGCTATTTTAACCGGTGAAAGGATCAATTTGCTTTGAAGAAACTTTCTTTTTGCCATGAAAAATTCTATTTTTTCTCATCAGCGATGCTGACTTGATTTCCTAACACAGCTGTGCTGTGTATTTTGTATTTCTTTCTGACTGTGCTGTGATACGTACTGTAGTTCACGAATGGAAGTTCAGTTTTCCTGAAAGCTGTTTGAGCATCCTTTGCATTTTTGCAGAAAAAAAACATATTTGAGCAGATAGTGGAATATTAAACCTATTAATATAGGTACTTTATTTTACAGTATCTCAATAACAGTTGACCTAATTAGTGTTTTAATCATTTTCATTTACCCGCATATTTAAAAATATGTGGTGACGTAATTTATACCTCCGCTTAACTCAAGCTTTGAAAGACCAAACGTTTCAGTTGAGGTGAAAAAATCTTTAAAAATACTGTCTTAGCTTGTCTAAATTTTTTTCTCACACATTCAGCTACGTCCTTCATATTTGGCATTTTGATTTATAGGGCAATCTTAACTATTAAAGACTTTTTAACATACCCGTGCAGAACTTGAGCCGCATTGTGCCTTGTGTCAATGATGAATTAATTCCAGTAGAGCACAAAAGTTACCATTATTTAAGCCCAGCTCCTCACCTCCACTTTTACATCATAGTCAAGTTTGAAAAGGCAGGATTTTAGCCTGCTTCTTCGGAGGTGAAAGCRTTTAAGTAGGAGATGGCCCTGGAGAGTGGCTCCATCTTACAGTGGCTCACGCTCAGGGTATTTAATCTGGTGTGCTGTCCATACATGTTCTCTGTGTATGGGTGTAATCAGGGACCTTAATGGTGTAGAGGGATTTGCTTCAGGAGGTTTGTCTTGATGGTGGGACCACGGTCCTCCTGATGCCTGAACATACGGGGTGCTTGTGGTGGCTACTGGTCACCCTGTCTTGAGTACGGCCACTAGTGATGCGGTTGGTCACTGCTCCTTGAACGTGCAAAGACGTTCATGGAGGGCCAAGATGGGTAGAGAGGAACATGCCAAGGTCTCGTTTGCGGGGGCAAGGAGGAGGCAGTAACCAGRAGGCAGCGAGTCGCATGCCCTCGCTCCCACTCGCTGAAAGCTCCCCCTGGACCGGAGGAACGTGCCCCAAATTGCCAGAGGCCTCTCCGAGATGAAAGGCTGACGTGTGTTTTCCAGAGGAACTTCTCTCGGAAAGACGGACCCCTGGTGGCAGCCGCGGTGCCGGCCTCGCCAGGGCAGCCGGGCCTGGTCGGGCCGAGTGGCTCCCGGCCTGTGTCTTCCGCTGCCGACTTGGGCAAAACCTGCACCTCCGAGGGGAAAATACCCCAAACAAGCCCAGCATTCCCTGCACCCTATCATAAAGTAAGGAGGTCTAATTGAGCTGTGCCTCTCTATCCTGCTATTTATACAAATAAAAGACCACATCTTGATGCAAAATAAACACAAAAGCACTGTTGTGACTCTAACAGGGAGTCATATACTAATTTATATAATAAGTGGTTGTGCACGCTTTATTCAAGATTATGGCTGCAAGAAATGGCATGAATTGCTGGGTGTGTTTAATGCTGGATTATAGCAATTTGAAACATGTCAAACACATGGCTAATGCCTCATGCTTCACTCATTCTTGCGTAAACCTGCATAGCCACCATCCATTATACCCTTGGTAACAACACAATTCTGCAAGTAAATATTGTTACACTAAGTAACCTTTCAATTCAAGTTGTTTAGGAAGAGAAAATGCAATCTTGTGCAGTCAGTTCCAGTGTCAGTTTAATGTTTCAAAAGGGAAGCGGTGTAGAGAATAAGTATCTGTGCGGCGACTTGCCACTTTAAACCGCACGCTCGCACACGTGTGTTGGTGGGTGCGCGGGCACACATGCCCCAAACTCCCCGTTTCCTGCAGGGCACAAAAGTCAAACTGGAACTGCTAACTTCATAGGACTGCTATTCCTTTTTTTTTTATTTTTTCCTTTTCTTTTTTTTTTTTTTTTTTTTTTCTGATGTGAGTACTTGCCCGCGTTCCCCGGCGGTATTAAGCATTCAACCTGCAGCGCAACTGCGCGCTAAAATAACCTGCGCTTCCCTCTCCCTTCCCGGGAGCAGCAAGTATTTTTCCCTGCCGCTTTGTTGGCAGCGTGTGAGGGCAGAGCCGCTCTCGCAGCTCCGGGCAGCGGCGGCCGGCGCGTGTGCGTGCACGTGCGTGTTTGCAGAGGTGCGCGCCCCGCGCGCGCGCTCCGCACCGACCGCCAGCGGGGCAGAAAGGGGGGATTAGGGAGTGCGAGTGTGGATCCCTCTGTGCACACAGGGGCGCATCTATTTCTCCCCTTGCACTATGTGGAATATTAAACTTCAAGGCTTAATGTCCGGCAATCCTTGTGTTCTTATTTCCTTTAYATTTATTTACTTTATATTTATTATATTATTTGTGATTATTATTCTGTCCGGCTAGACACCAAGCAAGAAAGCAAGTATGCTAGTTTGCCTGGTAAGATGTTAGCAGTACAGATTGTTTTGGCACAAATATCTGAAATTACTGCTGTATAGATACTAGAAATCCTCTTCCGGATATTTTCAGTGCTTTAATTTATGATTGTGGAGAGTTGACAGTTCTTGTGCGCACACGTAAGGACATTCACACACACGCCCGCGAGAGAGAGCAAGGGAGGGAGAAGAGAAAGATTCGGTGCTCTTTATGTTCTCAGCAACTCTTTTTTAGCTAASAGCAGTGAGAAGGGGCCTTTGGACAACCAACATCGAGTGTTATTCAAACTGAAGTTTGAATACTGTTTGTTAAAATACCTTTTTACAACTAGAGAAGCATTTCATTTTTAACATAAAATTCTATTGGCTTTTTCTTCTTCATAAAACGTAAAAACTTCAGAAAATCTTCCACCTAACTGGCAAATGAATTACCCCTTCTGATATTAATACTCTATAGCTTTCATTCTGTCTGTACATAGACGTTGGGTCAGATTTGTTGTTTCGCCTGCCAGAATATGACTATTCCTGGTCATGTTATGTTAAACCCGATTCTGCTGGCTCACAGACACTTTAAGTTAAAATGCAGAGCCTGAAGTACACTCTAGGGCTTTGCAAGGATACAAAATCCACAAGACGTAAAACCCTTCGGTTAATATGAACTGGAAGATGTTTAACCCTTCTCTCCTAATTGTAATGAAAGAGTCAGGCATAAAAACACGGTTGTTGATTTATTTATTTATTAATTTCTAGAGCGCTTTCCAATGCTTTGATTACCTACGATTGACAATCCCCCCTGCCCTTCTAATGTGCCTGGCTGAATTTACCACTGTTAGTGTCTAACATTAGGATTTTTAAATGAACCTGTCTGTTGGTTAAATCTTTGTTTGACTAAAAGAGGATTAATGTTTGAATTTCCTGAATTTCCAAATCCTTGTAACGATACAGTTGATGAAGTGTTTTAAATAGATTTCCACTACGATATACATATCTTTTTTTTTTTTACTGAAAGTAAATATTGTAAAAATCTGCAAGGGATGCCTGCTCCCCCAGTTGTGGAATACCCGCATTAGAATTTTCATATAACTACTAAGGGCAATCAGACCCTTTTCCCTGAATATTTTAAACATTGTACATGTAAAATTTATGCCTAATTTGAATACTTATTAGCTGCCTAATCTCAGAAAAGAGTATTAGCTTTGTTTTTGTCTTGTAAAATTCATCACTCTGTGTATCACATTTTCCATTTCTATTATTTTTCTTAGTTAATGTTCACAAGAGTGTTTAGCAAGCACTGTTTGTTCATAAACACATCTGCTGCTGCTGTTGTTTACTGCCCTATAACAGCTGCCCTCCTTTATGTTAACTCTGTTCGTGTTTGCGTTTTTTTGCATCCTGTTTAGTTTTGACCAGAGCATCTTTCAATGCCTCACGTTTTCCCCTCTTAACTTGCTTCACCTGATCCATACTTTATCTCGGCAGGTTCTTGTTGGTGCTCATTTAGACAGCATTTTGATTAACATCCCACGGCTGGAGTTTTAAGTTACAACGATTTTTTTCCCGGTGTTTGGTCACGGGAGGATATTGTGCGAGGGGGAACAAATAACTAAGTTGAATAATTGAGCCCCGCAGCGTGTTCGGTTTCGTTGCTGAGTTTGCTTACACGTCTCCCCCTCTTCGGCGGCGTCTTTAAAGCAGCATCTCTGCGAGGGAATGTGTTGTGGGGACTCTTGGAGCACATTACGTGTAGGGATAAAGGCAAGTGAGGGGCGTCGTGCCACGATTAGAGCAGCCCAGGATTTAGGCAGCTTGCCGAAGAGGAATTGACCTTTCCATATTACAGATACAAAATGCACCTTGAAATTCTGGTTTGTAAGGGCACGTTGGTTCTTTATTTACTGCAAAGATTTCAACTGATCTTGGCAGGACATCTCATTGCTATCCTGAAAGTACAGTATATTTATGCAGTGAAAATGATAAAACATTTATTACTGTAGAGAAGGTAATATGCATAATTTATGCTGTTTTTAGCACAATCATTAGTGATATTCTTGATAGATTTTATTTCCAGCTTTCATATCTAATACATGCCTGGAAAATTAATTTTATATCTTTCATTTATTTGCCTATGTTAAAATTGAGTTTTAAGTCATCTTCAAGTGAACAGTTTGATTGCTGCTCATGCATAAGCTTAATTACTTCCCAGGAAGGACAGTATTAAATGTTTTAAATGTCAGAAAAATAAATGAATATCAGCCGTTTGATTAAAAAAATAGGCAATATCTGACGTGTTTGCAGCAGGAGCTTTTTCTTAAAATGCCTCCAAGGCAAAATTTTATTTAGTCACAAAAAAGGAGAAGCCCATTATACTATTTATCATTGGTTGATACCATATGATTTGTAACACCCTTACAAAATTTTAATTTTGTATGATTAGCTGTGCATCATTAAACAACAGCCTTGCATAAGATATGCTGTAAAATTCTGACAGAATCAAGATAGTGAATATTTTAAATAAGGCTGTATAGTCATCCATGGTTGTCAAAGCTAGATAATAGGAAATATAGAGCAGCATGTGAAATCGTGCCTTCATTTAAACTGGTTTTATAGGTAGACTTTAAAATGTAGTCGTTCATAAATGCTATTGACCGTGCTGCACGCATGGTATGTTATTTTGGCTGTTAAACGTAACCACACAGAGCTTGCTTATAGAAACCATAATTTCAGTGATTAGTATCTGTAGGAAAGCAGCATTTGCATTGCGCTTCTTGGTAAATGACTCCGCGAGGCTTTTCCCTTCCTCTAAAGATGCTGTCTCCGTAATTGGCAGAGAGGGACATCTTGATAATGGAAGTGCGAAGGTGTAACGTGTGCGCTAATTGATACTTCTTAATCACTTTTAGGTATTAAGTCATGATGCAGGAATCCGCGACAGAGACAATAAGCAACAGTTCAATGAATCAAAATGGAATGAGCACTCTAAGCAGCCAATTAGATGCTGGCAGCAGAGATGGAAGATCAAGTGGTGACACGAGCACTGAAGTAAGCACAGTGGAACTGCTGCATCTGCAACAACAGCAGGTGAGTTTGTTTGGCGCCGGCTGGGCCGGGGGCTCGCGGCGCCCGGGGCAAGCGCGGGGCCAGCGCGCCCGGGGGTCCCGGCCGGGCTTCGCTTCTCTTCGCTCCCATCGTCGCTGCTGCCCCGGCCGCCCCAGCGCGCCCGGCCGCGGCTTGGCCGGCGGCGCCGCCTGCGCGGGACGCGGAGCCCCCGGCGCGCCGAGCCGAGCCCAAGTTGTGCGGGAGCTTCTGCGGGAGCTGCTTGGAGGCGCCGGGTTTCGCTCCCCGCGCGCCGCCGTCATGTGCGATGTGAGACGTGCTTTTCCACCAGAGGGCCACATTACTTGAGACTTGGCCGCCGG
The DNA here is from genome assembly GCF_003342845.1 of Nothoprocta perdicaria. Lineage (NCBI taxonomy): Eukaryota > Metazoa > Chordata > Aves > Tinamiformes > Tinamidae > Nothoprocta > Nothoprocta perdicaria. The sequence goes on along the minus strand of NW_020454372.1, from coordinate 1,799,896 downwards.
TGGCAGGGAATCGCTCCAGAGTCCGCGCGGGCACCGCGGTGGCTTCCCGGGCTTGCTGCGTGCCAGGGGTGTAAACAGCACCCGCTGGGGGCTGGATGGGAGCCCCCGCACGCGGGGCCGAGCGGCGCCGGTACCCGCGCGCGGCCGGGCGGCCTGCGCGCGACGGCCGCGGGCAAGCGGCACCAGCTGCGCTCCCGTCTGCAGCTGCCTTCCCAGCCCCACTTGTAAAACATCCTTTAAGTTTGTTTGCTTGTTTTCCGAACGGGTCAGCCGAGAGCTACTTTTGCTTTTAAAACTGGGAAATTAACCCCTCGTCCCGCTCCTGCAGCTGTCTAAATTACAAGGTTACGACGTACCAGTTCTTGTCCCTGTAAAGCTCCGTTTCAAAACAGGCACAAACCTAATTCCTTCTACTCCGTCTCCCTAAAGGCTCCCRTTCCCCACGGGGACCGCGTCTGGCACTGAGGCGCCCAGTGCGTCGCTCTGCTTGGTAAACAGCCCCGCTCTGGCTCTGCAGGTCCCCCCCGAACCCCTGCAGCGCCTCGGCCTCCCCTATGCCGAGGCCGCTCAGCACCTTTCACGTTCAAGCCCCTCACTGATAAATATTCAGGTTTTTAATTACAGCAGTGAGTGCTGCATAAATGGAAGAAGAGTAGCCACTCTTAAGATCAAATATTTTACAAGTCCGGTTTTGTRGAAAGATGGTTTTTAACATGTCAGATAAATTGCGTGTATGCGGGGCCTCCTAAATAGCAGGTCGTAATAGCTCTCAGAATTGCACCGGGCTTAGTGCTGAATTAAATCGTGTGCACGAGCTGCTTTTATAGTTAATTTTTTTTWAATGGTGACAAAAAATGTGAAAGAATTAAAAGAGGTTTAGTCTGAAATACGAGAAGTTGCTAAAAATCCTAAGGTTTAAATCTGTGCATTGCTTCAATTTAAAGTGTATTCTGTTTTAACAATTGAGCACTTAGAGTGTTTAGTCTGAGGAAATAGCATTTGTCAGTGTTTTCATTAGGTTCTTAGCATTTTTTTCACCTATATATGTGTATACAGTTTATATGTGCCTATATAGTAAATCTATACACACACACCTATTTGTACATAGAAATATTATGTTATTTTCATTTAAAAGTACGCCATCACTTTTATTTCAGTGTTCAAATTACAACATTTTTTTAAAAAATCTTTCCTGAGATACAGTGTATGTTTAAATATTCGTTGAAATCAAGTGTATGTAATTGGTAAAAACATTTAGCAGACTAAATCTACATCTTTTTTTGTGCCGCAAAACACAAAAATATCAACAGAATAATGTGCCACTTACATGTTACTCAAAGCAGCAGTCCTAGACATTTGTAGTCAATTTGTCCATATAGTCACAGATTCCAGCAGATAGCATTTGCAAAGACCACAGAGAATAACAGCTGAAGATGAAAATATCCAGTTGAGTGCTAATAACAGACAGGTTCTGAGGGGACAGGCTTAGAAGTGACAATCTTTTCTTCAAAACTGTGATTAGATCTTAAATAAGCAGACAGGCAAAGTAAAACCATGGGTACAGTTAATAGGACTCAAGAGGCATTTTATGGTAGGGTCTGCACCATAGGATTTAAATACAACTTGAGTTAGGCATATAAATCCTTCTATAAAATATGTTGATGTGAAACATAAACACTGGTAAACATGCAGTAGGATGTCCTTTAGATAATAGGTACAGTTTTATCCCACATTTACTTTTCTTTCTCTTTTTTTTCCTTTCTTTTCTTTTAATTAGATGCCTTCTGAAATCTGATTCAAGATGAAAATGCTGTATGTTTTTATTATTATCATTGTACTAACTCTCTAAAAGGTTATTTTTTAAGACGAGCTACCAAACAAACTTTGGAAAGTGGAAAAACAAAGCAAAGCCCAGCCTTACCTGTAGTTGTTATTCTTACGATTTGTTATTGTTAAAATACACGCAGGATATAGTGCACTGATGCCATAGTTTGACATTCCCGTTTTGGCTTCTCTCAGTAATTTTAATGTGGGCCTTCAGATAAACAAATCAAGTTAGTTACAGCTTTTTCTCCTGTGCCAAAGGAAATGTGTAAAAGATTGCTGCTTTTAATATATTTCCTTCAACTGGACAGCTACTTAAAGTGATGCTAACACTTCAGAATAGCTGGGTAAAATCCCAAGGTATGTTTTCAGTGCAGCATGGACACGTACTGGGTAAAGTTAAATGGGAATTTTCGACTGCACAAAAAAGCAACTGAGATAACTTAGAAAATGTCAGTTTTACAGGATTTGCAGCTTGTTAAGGTACAGGATGACAAATTGGTAGATTAGTGGAAAGTAAACAAACTAAAACACAAGACTTCGTTAGGTTCTCCTGCCTGTGGAATTTTCTGGAGTTCAGAAAGTTGTGCTATTGGCTTGATTAGCTGTGCTGTTGTGATCTTTATATAGAAATGAGGAGTTTGCCTTAAATCAGGTAGTTATTCCTCATCCATGTATCAAGAGAGAATGACAGTATTCTGTAATATATTGTAATATATACTTGGTGATAAATGGATTGAGTGCTGTCACAAGTCATCAGGTCGTCTTTGAAGATCTATGACTAGAACGTAAGCAATTTTTTATCTTACTGTCGATATTTATCAATTTATAACTATTGCTAAAGTGAACATAGATTCCTCTTATTAAAAAATGATGCAAAATGTAATCTGCTCGGGCTTGCTGCTTCTCCTTTTATTTTGGCATAAGATGAGACATGATCTCTGTCTTTCATAGATATACATTCATGCACATCGGAGTTTTTCACTCTTTACTCTTTTTTTTCTCTCATCTGTTAAAATTGGTGTTAGTTATTAGAATGTATAATACATGGAAAAAGCATATCCTTGATTAAATACATTGACAGATTATTCTGCATTAGATGTAGAATTTTATTTTGATATTAAGTTTCTAGATTTAATTGTTTGTGTCACTAAGGTCAAAATAGTTGCTAAAAACCCGTGATTGCTTTACAGGGTAGATTTGAGCTTGCATTTTGAGTATTCATTAAGTCAGTTCTAGCAAGATAATCTTTTTAAATGTTTTATGGGAATTTTCTGGTAAGAAGCTGTTTCAGTTCCCTGTGTGGGAAA
>NW_020454372.1:1774262-1791762 GCF_003342845.1 Nothoprocta perdicaria | reverse complement strand
ACTTTTTTTTTGAAATGTTCAAAAAGATATTTTAGAGGAGTGTCGTGATGCGCTCATGGTGCATCAGACAGTGAATGCAGACATGAGCGTGTTGTGCATACCTGGTTCTTCTGAAAGCTGAGAACAGGGTTGAGAAATATATAACATTTACAGGTGTTGTTTAAAAGTAGAGAAGACCAASTCTTGAAGATAGTTTCAGAAGGGGTAAAGCTAAAGTATCTTCTCAGGACCTGGTTCAGCATCTATTAAATTCAAAGTGGCTATGTAAGTACATTCATAGATATAAGAGTTATGGGAAGGGACTAAAAGTTCAGGGTCAAAGATGGTAAAATGGACAATGAAGATAAATGGATTGAAGACAGAGCCAAAGGGAGACAAACGCTATAGTTCTATCTGAGGAGGCGCTCTTTGCCTGTGAGGAGCACTTCTCCCTTTTAGTTAGGTGAAAGAAAGATATAAATAACCTTAGGCAAAACTGAAACATTGAAAAGTAACATTGAAAGTGCYAAAACATCCAGATTATTAAAAAGAATTGATTTAAATGTAATCTTGAAGGATAGACTGAAGATGAGATGATYAAAAAGGACATAAAAGAAAAGCTGGAGTGTAAATGAACTTTGTCAAGCTCCAAAGTAGCAAGCTCATGGCAATAAGAGGTACCATCATATACATTGACAGGTGAAGGTCTTTGAAGTTAAAGGCAATATAAGTCCAATACACCAACCAGGATAGGGAATGCCAGTATAAAGGAAGTCCAAGGATAAGAGATAAAAATAAAAGAATGCACTGAAAGAAAATGAAGGAGATGAAGTAAGAGGAAAAGAGAGTATGTTCTAAACAAATATATATAAATTTAGCAAACATATGGAAATGTTTTAATGTGAATTTAATTTGATTAAGAGTAGCAAAGGGGAAATAATAATTTTCTGATGTCTTGTATGTCAGAATGATAGCAGTCAAAATTGTCTTAGCGGTTTAATATAAGAACTATTTCTGTTTTCTGTGATTTATTTATTTCCGTAAATAATTGTTTCTGTCTACATCATGAATGCAATCAGTATGATTTGTTTGTTAGTGAATACAATCAGTATAATTTGTTCTCTATCATGTTCTTAGGGACCTGAGAACAAGAAGAAGCGTAACTTTTATGAACGTAAAGTCTAACTACGTATGTGGTAAATGTGAGTAGGTCGAGGAAGTATGTACTAGGTCAATAATTCTCCATAGTGGACATCAAATTAATCAACTAATCTGCAAAAAACCTGCAGAATCAATTTTATTACTTATAAAAATTCAAGTTTTATATTGGATTTTAGAGGTTAATCAATAACTAATGTATTTGTTTCTTTGAAAAGTAGTAGGAATCAAACCTTGTCCAGCGTAAGCTGCTTCCATAAGAGATCACAGATGCTGCTGTTACTGACCTCAACTTATTTTATTAATTCAAGGATTCATGTTAAACCTGGAAATTGATTATTTCCTTCTCTTCTCAGTGAATCCTTCCACCTGCTGGTTTCAGCTCTCCTTCCACAAGGTTTCTCTCTCTAGTTCTTCCTGCTKGCTTTATATACCAGTGATTGTTGGCTTGGTTTCTTCAGGCAGTCCAGATGGAGGTTCTGGAAAACTACARGCCTGTCAGACTGASCTTGGTATCAGGGAAAGTTATRGAGYAGATCATCTYGAGGGCGATCACAAGAAATGTGCATGACAACCAAGGAATCAGACCCAGGCAACATGAGTTCATGAAAGGCAGGTCCTGCCTGACAACCTGATCTCCTTYTGTAACCAGGCCACTCACCTAGCGAATGAGGGGAAGGCTGTGGACATGGTCTACTTAAACTTCAGTAAGAACTTTGATGCAGTCTCCCACTGCCTTCTCCTGGAGAAGCTGGTAGCTCGTGGCTTAGGCAGGTGTACTCTTCACTAGGTGAGAAACTGGCTGGATGGCTGGGACTGGYGGTGAATGGAGTTAAACCCAACTGGCAACTGGTCATGAGTGGTGTTCCCCAGGGGTCAGTGTTGGGAACGCTCCTMTTTAGCATCTTTTTTGAGTGCACSCTCAGCAAATTTGCAGATGACAGCAAGCCAGGGTAGGGTAGGAACGCTCTGCAGAGAGATCTGGGCAGGTTGGATCAATGAGTTGAGGCCAATCACATGAGGTTCAACAAGGCCAAGTGCCGGGTCCTACACTTTGGTCACAACAACCCCATGCAGTGCTACAGGTTTGGGACAGAGTGGCTGGAGAGCTGCACAGTGGAAAAGGATCTGGGGGTGTTTGTCAACAGCTGACTGAATGTGAACCAGCAGTGTGGCCAGGCGGCCAACAGCAACCTGGCTGGTGTCAGGAACAGTGTAGCTGGCAGGCCCAGGGAAGGGATTGTCCCCCTGTACTCGGTGCTGGTGAGGCCGCACCTCAAATCCTGTGTTCAGTTTTGGGCCTCTCACTACAAGAAAGACATGGAGGTGCTGGAGTGTGTCCAAAGGAGGGCAGTGAAGCYGGTGAAGGGACTGGAGCACAGACCTTATGAGGAGCAGATGAAGGAGCTGGGGTTATTTAACGTGAAGAAGGGGAGGCTCTGGGGAGACCTYACTGCTCCCTATAACTACCTGAAAGGAGGCTGTAGTGAGGCGGAGGTCAGCCTCTTCTCCAGGATAACTGTCTATAGGACAAGAGGAAATAGCCTCAAGTTGTGCCAGAGGAGGTTCAGGTTAGACATGAGGAAGAGTTTCTGCAYGGAAAGAGTAGTCAAGCACTGGAACAGGCTGCYCAGGGAAGTGGTGKAGTCATCATCCCTGGCAGTGTTCAAAAACATATAGGTGARGTGCTTAGAGACACGATTTAACGGGTATGGTGTTGAGGGTCTTATGGTTGGATTCAGTGATCTTAGAGGTCTTTTCCAACCATATTGATTCTATGATTCTGTTCTCTGATCATGCTGCCTTCGCCTTCAGCTTTTCTGGCCAGTCTCTCTTGCTTCTACTTCTGCATAGTTTTGCCTATCCAGCTTGTTGTCTGTGCATACTACCCTTCAGTCTTTTTGACTCAGTAGAGTAGCACTCAGTGGCAATAGTAGAATTATGTGTATAGCAGATGTTTTGAATGGTCAGACGTTWCAGTTTGGGTTGTAGGTAATTGTACATCAGATGCATGTAAATGCAGTCTTAAGAAAGAGAATGAGCATAGTCTCCCGTCTAGTATGAATGAACAACTTCAGTCCAAAGACTCCAGTTAAGTTATACATAGTTGGAAAATGGCCTTTGTACAGGCCAGATGTTACCACGGGAGTCCCTACTACTAATTAATGTGTATCTGAGAAATGCAGGGCTGGAAGCAGTGATGAATTGTTACCCAGATCCAAGCAGCTYGGAAGCACGTCTTCTGTAATGTGGGTGTGTGTCCAAAAAGAAAGCTTGATAAGGTTGCAATAGCACAYTAAGAGTTTTTGGCAAAAGCTTTGACATGAAAATCTGGCAGGAGATTGGACAAAGAAAGAATCTTACTCTAAGACTTAAGTTTTTTTTAGGTTGTGAAATAAAGTCTACCCTCTCTTAAATTAAGCAGCTGATGTTAGTCATGAGAGGAGGAAGAGGAAACTTCTTTGAGCAGCTGGCTTTGTGTGAGCTAACTAGACCAGCTTGTTTGTGTGCTRCTAGTGTTGTAGCTGTGGCATTGTAGAGCACAGTAAAGTCTCATCTGCCTAAGGATTTTTGCTGGCTTTTCTGGTTTGCTCTAAGCTCTGTTGCAAGTAGCAGTACCCACCAATCTCATTAAAACAACCCTCAAGTTTAAGCTGCAGTCACAGAGTTGGACACGAGGTAGGTGTGCTTCCTTAGCTGGGCGAAAGTTGCAATTACTGGTTTCTTCTTCGTTGTATTTTGATGTTCAGTTCACTGTATTATGCACTTGTAATTATAGTTCAGATGGTTGCATTTTAGGAAAAGGTTGTAATATGCAACATGTATGCGCACAGATAAGTATATAAATATGTATAATTTTAGAGTGTACTAATTCTGTAAATCAAAACGACAACAACAAAAAGTTAACCTAATTTTTGTTACTCAAGATAGGCAGAAAGACTTCATGAGTATTCATATGCTTTCTTGTTGCCTATTTTAGGCTGTGTTATCTTTTTGTATACTTATACTCTCAAGGCTTCTCTTTGCTTTCTCCCTAAATCATACAAGAATTATACTGTACTTTTCTGCCAGTTTTCACACATAAGAGCCTTCATACTGTATAGTCATTTTTCATTTCAGAGTATTCTTTCTTCAAAATTCTTTTATCAGAATGAAAAGAGGAAGAAAAGATTACTGCTCCCTATATGTCAGGTCTCCAAGTATCCTATATATATATTAAGCTTAATGTTTTGTTTTATTAATGCTTTTAACTTTATTCTAAAATTCAGAAAATAGTAGCAAAACTCTCAAGTAAGAGTGCTTTCCTTTCACTAGTTACCTGTGTAGACACGGTTTCAGGCTGTCTCCATAGTAATTCCAGACCTGTTCAGGTTTGAGCTACATTGCCTTTCTTGGCTGAAAAACCCAGTCTTAGGTCCCTTTTGCTGAGTACCTGGTGAATTTTCTGGCCTTCTTAAAACACAGGAGAAAATGGTTGTGCTCTTCTGACTGCTTTATTGCAAGCCATAAGATTGTTCTAAAATCACTCAAAATAATATGAAACTCATACATTACAATAAGGCTTGAGAAACCTTTGGATTTCCAATATAGAAACTTGGACTTTCTGAAGAAAATAGGATGATACATGTAATACTTTTGATTCTTGTTTGTACTGAAGGCCTCCTGTAGGCCTCAGAAACAGTTTCACTTGCCTAAAATGTTGCAGGGAGCTTCGTGTTTTTAAGGCCTTTTCTTTTTCCTACAGAGTGTTTTGCAGAAACAGAAACRATTCATCTTGTGCTGGTGTTTGAGGCCTAGCTATCGGTGTCCTCGGGAGACATGGCAAAGAACAACTTTCCCTCTCTTTCTCTTAAATCATCTTAAAAACAGAAGCAAMCATCCAATCCTAGACTTCATGATTTAACTTCACAAAGTAAATTGAGTTAAAGATAGAACCTTTGATGAGTTATGGGCAGCAATAATATGGGGAAAATTCTYATCATGTGTGATTCAAGATACACCAATCCCACTGGTGGAAATTTGTAGATATTTCAAGCTGGATTCTTTGTTATAGTCCTTCATCATAGTTAGTCCTGCTCCAGGAAAAAAAAATAAAATAAAAGATAATATGTATGTGTATATATATATATATATTTATATTAAAAAAAAAAGTAGTAGTATAAGTTCAATGAGTCCTAAAAGAAAGCAAAATGCATATAGCTTGGAGAGTATTTTGGGGTTTCTTTGAAGCACACTGCCTCATATAAGGTCCTACCTATCCAATGGTTATGAACCCTGTTGTGTTTGAGGAGTTATTTCAAGCAGTGAAGGGAAGTACAGGTTGACTGTAATTTATCTGATGATGTAATGAAGCAATCTTATTTATGAATGTATATATTTTTCTTAAATCAAGAGACCTCCCAGATTGTTCCAATATACAGACCCAAACACATTGAGAGAGAGAGTTCCTTTGGGAGTAGGAATGTATTTTTACCAAACCCTTTTATAACAGAAAATTTTACCTGGCATCCTGATGTAACTGATGTGAAGTAAATGCATCATTAATGTTAATTGTGTGATGGCTTTTTTTAATCATGTCTGAAGTATTTCCCAGAAAATGGGAACAGAGGCTTTAAATTACAGATGTAATGGGAATTCAAGCAGTGTACATAAATAACAGGCAAAACTTCATGATACAGTTCTTTGGAGATTTGTAACATTTGACAAACAGGTACAGTCGCGTGGGTGTTTCTGAGCACATCAGTGAAGATGATGGAAGTTACATAAATTATGTACAGTAATGAGAGACACAAAAAGTATTTTTTTCTTCAAGAAGCATCTTTAGCATCAGTCTSTCTCCATTTACAGTATCTTACATATTTCTTCAAGCGTTTCAGATTATGGATGACTTAGAAAACATGCTACTGAACATACAGACATCTTCTGAACAAGATAACAAACCTAGAGTGCTACATGAAATCTATACTATAGAATACATTCTAAAACTCCATGAAGTCTCTCCTTGGCCTTCCCCCAGGCGTATCCCTGCTTGCTGCCCCAGCTTTCCCACATACTGTGGTGCTGCCCTTGGTGCYCATCACTGCTGCCTCTGGCCCCTGGCACCACTGGCTCCCATCCCTGCCCCCTGCARCTGCTGGCCTCTTCCCACCAGGAGAAAGAGCCTCCTTTTTTGGAGATCGTGACACTCACAGGGATACTGCGTTTACCATGTCCTGTCTGGAAAAAAAAGGCTGAGCTAAGGTGCCTAGTTGCCCTGCCCTAGTCAGTGAGACAAGCAAGGGCAAGCATGGGAGGCTGTGAGCAAACTTGGACTTGTTCAAGTTTAGTCATAACGTCTAACCCAAAATCTCCCAAGTTTCAAATCCCAGTCAATTTACATTAAAATATAAAACATAAATTAGGAATCACATTCTTTGTGATTTCTACTGTGGTAGGGCAGAAAGGCAGAATAAACAAAGCCAAAATTTCCCTATTTCAGAAAAGCTTACTGAAGGCAGTATTCTAATGTGTATTCTATTTGGGCTTTATAGCATGCATTAAGTGAAGTGCTTGCATAAGAACAATGCTCTTAAGCCTAAAAACCATATCATCCTTTTGTTTTAAGAGTCTTATTACAAAATAATGTAAGTAAAAAGTATGTTTTAAGTGACCACTGTCATAAATACGTTGGCACTATGGATTTGTTTTGYATTTGGTCAGTAATGTCTAAGATGGGCTTTGGATAGCTAACGTCAGCTAACACCAAATATAATAATTAATGTGGGAATGTTTCTTTACAGCAGAAATAGAAGGAGATGCATAGCAGTAGAAACAACAAAAACATAAATTCCATAAATTCAAGACAATTAATTTACCTTGACAATGCTTTAGGAAGCAAGGCTACCTAACTGAAAAGGACATAAGCACGTGGCTCTCTGCTGTTTGTATAACACACTCCTTAAAAAGAGCATGTGCTGACAGAGCTAAACTGACTCCAAGGTAACATCTTAACAGGGGTCATAGGATAAAATCCTATATATCTCCTAAGTACCTAAATAAGGGATTTTATTTCAATGTCATATCATGTATGAATTCAGAACAAACCTTATTTTAACTTAGGACATTACTACCCTGAATTTTCAAGAGATACAGTTAACTTCTTTCAATTTTCTATTCTCCTGTTTTGGTCCTTAATTGTAAGAWTAGCTTATTTAAGAGCTGCAAGACTTAGCAATAACTAAGCAAGCTTAGTGGCAAGGTTTGTAAGATACTGTACTGTGTAAGGTTTTGATGTGTTACAACYCCTAGGATAGATTAAAACATGATTGATAAACACTAGCATATGAAGGTGACGATGACACCCCTACCACGATTTAGCCTGTATATAGTCGATCTTCAAGATGAATTGGATGAAGATAAGTGCTGTGGAACTACACGTGTTTCTTTAAAAATGTATTGTAAATTATTTACATTGAATGGGTTTCTTTTTGAAAATAGCCCCATTTAAAGATAATGTTGGTGCTATAAATAAACTCCTAACTTACTACATGCTATTTTAATAATTTAAATAGATTTAAAAAATGTTGTATGTGACTTCTCTTCAAATTTCACTGAAAGAAAGCCTTTTCTATCAAGGGACAACATGYTTAATTCCTGAGTTTACTCATTCTTTGTAAAAATGTTCCCATGTCATCCATTACATTTAAATGCCTCTTATTAAAATTATTTAATTAGAGTGAGTGCTAGTACTTGCCTGTTTTGTTACGTAAAAAAAAAATATTTCCACTGTAAGGGAGCAGGTTTCTCTTGTCCTTCAATGGGGAAGCTAATAGGCTGACCCATCCAATGGTAACTAAAAGGAACGACTTGTTCACCTTTTCCAGATTATTTCACTGAGGGACCCCAGCCTGTCTGAGGAATCTTGGGGTGAATGTCTGTATGCACCCCTGTGTATCTCCTGCCACTTTTGAAAATATGACTCTAGTTACCAAACACTAGTGACCAGTTGACTCACTGCAGTAAAATATTCTCTGTGTTATAAATGACTGAGCTTTGGATACGTCAATAAACTAATAAATACAAAACCTCAATAAATATATAAATAAATAATAAATACAAACTTCAATAGAACTAATAAATACAAAACCATTTTAAAAGTGTTTTGAATCTAATTTCAGTGCACTGTCACAAGATAGAAAATAAAGCAAGATTGTTTTCTATGTGAAAAAATCAAACTTCATTAACTATATATATATGTATAAATAGTGTTTAAAGGAATTTAAGCATGCATTTCATACTAGCAAAAAGAAATGCCACATATTTTACCGAGCAAAAATGTAGTCTAGTGATTCAACCAACTGATGACAGAAGACTTTGGTCTTCTGTCAGGCAAACAATTTTAAACTACAAATGCAATAAAGATTTGCATTCCTATCAATTCAGGTAATTTTATCACACAATTTTTACAAGTACATTCTCTTTTCCTGACACAACTATGTGTCAGGAACACATAAATACACAACCCTTGTGTATATACACAAGGGCTGACTTCCCTCCCCAAATATTCTTCAGTGCTTACAGTAMTCTCAAGTATTCATATAGGGTATTTAAAAACAAAATGTATAATGTATGACTAACAGGTTAGACTGTAGAGCAGGTTAAACTCCTCCTCATGGATGTTTATCAGTTTACCTCATAGCGGAACTGAAAAACTCCAATTATTTTGGCTCATCCCAGAACTGAAAGAAAAAAAGCAGTTACATTTACAGCCTTTTTGTGATGTGACAAGTGGCGCTTGACCAATAGTAATTTGGATTTAGGATCCTCTCAGGGTCAAGAAGGGGTAACGCCACATGAGTCAATTTTTTCTCTGTCTATCTGCGTGGAGGACACATTTCTCTGTCTATCTGCGTGGAGGACAATATGGACACAAAATATCAACAGACCTAAGGTGGTAAAATCCTGAAGGAAAAGCTAAAAAAAATGCTGATTGCCATGTTAACATGCTGATTTCTTTTGCTATATAACAGATGAATCTGATATTTTATATAGTGTGGCTAAACTCTCATCCCTGTATGTTTGAGGCGAGTGTTATCCCTAAACCAGACTTGTCTCCTCCAATACTAAAAGAGCAAGTTGAAAAACCTCCGTGTTTCAGGTCTTTAAATATTTACTGATAAATTATTTGCTCATTAGATATTTTGACTTTACAGGAACTGGCATGAATATTGAGAAATTATTTCACCATTGATACCTTCTAGTGCTTATGCCATGCTGCCTTATAGGAGCCAAGGAAGTCAATTAAGAGGTAGCTCTAGCCAGCTTTGCAGATCTGTAATACCGAAAAGTTTTTCATCAAATGGAAATTTAGGTAACAGTTCTAGTCTGAAACTGCTCAGAAAAGTAGGATTTTAAAATAGGTGTTCTGCTTTAAGGATTTGTAATAAAAAGCAAAAATTAAAACTGCTAAAAGGGGGGGAAGGGGTTAAAATGTATAGCTATATTGCTCCATGGTGTGTCTGCTTTCACCTGTTTCAGCTCAAACACTATTATAGAATTTTTTTTAAAAAAATGCTTTTATTAATCTCTGAAAATGACAGGTGTCAAGGGCCTTTTGTGATACACATACAAAAAACTTAGGGTCAAGAGGTCATATCACTGCAATGTATTAGGCAGTAGCCTTCTCTCTTGTGGAATTTTCCTTGTTTGAAGTGTTTCCAATGAAAGATACTTGCTGTAATGCACATCAGTAAAATGATCTGTTTGGGAACAGCTTTACATGGAAAAAGAAGCTATGAGAATACTTTGGTATTGTGCATGCCTCTTAACAATTGCATGCCCTCAACTGCCTGGGATGCTATTAAGCACACAAAAAATACATGGCTTACCCAAAKCATATGCATTTGGGAATTTGATTTTGTAATTGTTATACTCTTTGTGAAGACAAGTGTTTGGATTTTGTCCTTCCACTTTTAAAAGAGTTCTGATGACCTGAATATGAAGTTGTGTGTTTCTCTAAGCTAGTTTGCATTCCACTGTATTTTACCTGCTGGCTATGAGTGTTACAAGTCAGAAAAAAAGTGTAGCATATAAAGTAAAATATGTGCATACAATCAGAAATGGAATGGCCTGGAAAATTACTTYGATGTGATTAAAGTAAGGCCAGTTGTTACTTTGAGGCAGGTTTCAGAACCTCCTCTCAGACTTGATACCATCAGAATGGTCAGATATTAAAGCTCCACTTTGTCTTTGGGTAGGTATTTTCAGTGAGGTTATTAATGTTAAATTAGGGAAAAGAAAAAGTAAATTAGTGGCAAAGATTTTGAACATTGGGTTCAAAAAGTTTGGTTTTGAAAATCTCTCTTTTGACACAACAGTCTCCAAAGTGATTTGGTCTTGAAGTCATTTTATGATATTGTGATCTTGCTAGAGACAGAGTTTTCTTTCTGTTTTTGTTTAGGATGGGTATGGAGAAGGCAGATTAGTGACAAAATTACAAAGATAAATATAAAATAGCTTTGAGATACTGACATCAAAGTAGGATTTCTAATTAGGGATTTGAGAAAGCTGGATTATAAAACAGGAGCCAATAGGTTGTTCATAAAAAGGCCTTGAGAGGTAAAGACTCTGCTATGCCACAGCATCCTGAAGGACTGGGAAATTCAAGGAGCTTATGCTGTATAGAAAGCTAAGAAAGATGAGAACTGCTATTTATTTTATTTTATTTTCCCCCTACTTTTAGGAGAAGCAGTTTAAAGATAACTGTTTACTGTTTCCCTCTGGATCAGGAGAAAAGAGCAATACTGATTGCATCACTTGGGTTTTGAGGCAAGAAAGTTCTGCAAGATTTACATTGCAGATTGGAAAGAAATGATATTTTGATTTTTAAAATAATGGTCTTAGTATCCTTTTGCTTCTGGCTACCTGCACGGTGCTTGTGCATATGTGTAGGCAAGTGAGGATTTACAATTAATTTCTCAATATTTATAAATATGAACCGTTATCTGCAGATTTTTGAGATATGAAAGGAATAGACAAAGACTCCAGGGTGGGATATTATCAAGGGGCTAAAGATTTGGGGAAATAGATACTATGCAGGTTTGTTAAAAAGCCTTCAAAAACACAGTAATTCTGGAATTAATTTGGAAAACCTGAAGTAGGCTGCAAGGTAAGAGGGGCCATCTACATCATCTACAGGAGGGAAAAAAAAGGGAGGGAGGGAAGGTGTAGATGAATCTATATCCATTATTAATAAACTTTACTACCGGTGTACTTTTAAAACTGCTCTSGGTTATGCTTCAGGGCTATAATTAGATGTAGATAAATAGCTGTATTTTCAGTAGCACTGAACAACCAAGAGTGATAAGAAATATGAAACAGSGAAGGAAAATGTTATGTGGGAATGAGGAGCTTAGGCAATGGTTGTGCTTGTGACTGCTGTCTGAGCCTCTGTCCCTCATTGTGCCCCTTCACRGTATTCCCCAGTACGTACCAAACAGTAGATGTAAGATCATMGCACAGAAGCACTGTGATGTTATGAACTCCTCCTATTCCTGCATCAACATTTCATTTCTAACAATCTGCTGAAATATTTTATTTTGATGTACCTGGGTGTATGATGACGGCTAAAACTAAGGGCTCATAATTGTACCCAGTGTGGAACGGCGATGAAAGTTAGAGTTCAGCTTTGCATTTTGTGAAGATGAATAGACCACTTCTAAAATGTAGGTATAATATCTTTGTAATAATCAGTAAATCTGTGCTTGCTATCCTAGTGAGAGTGACAGGAAGGAGGTACGAAACACAGAGCTGTTACAGTTGCASTTTTTTAGCTGTTTTTACTTTCTTTGAACAACAAAATGTCATAAACCATATGTAACAGTATAGAAAAAATACATGCATATTGACTTTGATAATTGCTAAAGGAAAGGAAATACAGAAGGAAAGATAAAGAACTGCAGAGAGGCAAAAGAAAAAGCAGGGGAGAGCTTGTAGAGGACAGAATTAGAATTTACCCTGACAGTGGCAATGCTTGCTCAATCTGTGAATGACTGAACATGGCAAAATAGTACGGACAAAATAATAAACAACATTTACAAGTACAGTTAATGCTTAAATGTGGTATTTTAGCTTCAGCYATTCTGAAAACTTCCCTCCAACGTCACAGTAGATCCACTAGATTGATAGAAATGTCTCACATTAAATTTGTACTTTCCACCTTCAGACTATTTTTGATCTCTCAGCCCAACAGTCTGCACAGGGCTTGTAATGTCAGTGACATTAAATAGTTAAGGCCATAGTTCATGTATCTTACCACATCCTGGGAATGTATTTCATTATTTTCTATGAAGAAGTAATGTCTGGTTTTCAGTATCTTACCTACAAATGAAAATATTGAATGTATTTTCATTTTCCTGTAGATTAAATGTATACCTTCTGATACAGTATAACAGCATATAATTTCTTTGTGTGGCTTTCTAGGCACCTGGTATCATTGCTGAAATGATATGCTCCTTGCTCCAAATGAAAGAGTCTTCTCTTAGTCTCATGATTGCATCGCTTTCCATTTTCCTGCTTTCTTATGTGCTCTGTATTTGGGAATGACTCGCGCTGCCTCTGGTCAGCGATTCACTTGAAGATGGGCCAAAAAGGATTTGAAGCCTTTCATGAACACAAGTTTGCAGAATTGTAAGTGAGTACGCATAGGAAGACAGTAACATGTACATAAGGAAAGGTAGTGCTAGGACATGCAACTGAAGTGAACAAAAAGGGGGTGAAACATTATTGATTTTTGGAAGTAGAACTTCTTGTCAGTAAACTGCTAGGTATTGGATGGGCTGGAGAAGGGAGCTGAAATAATCCTAAGGTAGACAGATGAAAGCTTGAAGAGATGCATTAAGTAAAATCTCACTTTCAAAATACTGAAAGCCTTCAAAACCCAGGATTTATTGGAAATTGAAGTGTTTAGTTTTCTCAAGGACTGAATCTCTGGTCATTAATGTGAGATGGAATAGTGTGCAACTTTCTTAAAAGCTCATTGGAGCAGTAGTAAGATCTAAATAGCTTTTGTTTTCTGTCCCAGCTCTGTTACAACAGTTTTTAGTAAYTTATCTTCATTCATTAGTTTCGAGATTTCTTGACATATTTACCCATTTTACAGAAAACTGGAGAATATTGCTGTTTACAAAATTGTTTTAACCTGAATATAATTTTACATACTGGTGAAGCTGAACAGCATGCGTTGAACCAAGCTTATAAAATTATGACATTCAACATTTTTGTGTGTGTTTATTATTTTAGTAATACTTTTCTGAGAGGTTATAAAGAAGTGATGAATTAATTTCCCCTAAGTACCTTATGGGAGAAGAAAAAGAACAGGAAGGTAGGTCTAATCAGGTATAACCGAAATACCTTAAAGGCCACAAAAAGGGGAAGTGGAAAAGAATCTAATAATATAACTTCAAATAAAATCACTTCAGGGAGAAAAAAGAAAAGCCTGGCAAATACCCTCTTATCCTTTTTATTTTCCACATTAAAATAATGAGTGTTCTAATTTTACCACATTATAAACTACTGATTTCTTCATAGATAAATATTCCAAATTTTTGTAAGCAGCCTACTCAGTTTGGCAGCACTGATTATCATTTTATTGTTGTTTTTCATTGAATAGTGGGACTCAAATAGCTAGTGATAACACTGAAATGAATCGTTTTGCCCAATTTTAGAAAAAATACTCCTGCCTGTGTGTAGCCAATTCATTTTAGATTAAAGTTATCTTAAAATGTTTACAAGAATGATTCCATGGTTCTTTTGTTTTCCTTTTTTTTTCATTTCTTTTAATCTTATGTCTTAAAGAAAAACAGGTAAAACTGATGTATTTTGTGTTTGTCTTTAGCACCTTTCTTAGTGTGAATACTGGAACATTTTGTATTAGAGATTTCCTTTCAAAGATGAGCACTTCTGTTCATTAACATAATTTGAGGATTTTTTTGATAATAATTGTGGAATATCCCTTAAAAAAAATTACTACCATGTAGTTGCCAATACAGATGCTCCCTTGGGCACTACAAAACAAATATTTAGTGTAGCGTTGTGGTCAAAGAAACAATGCTGCAGGAGAAGGAGAGTCAAATAGAGGAAAAKTCATTAAAAACAAGTCAGTGGCACTATATTTTTATAGTGTTGTGTTTACACACACTACCCCAGGTTTTTGATTGCTGAACAGACAAATTGCCAACCTATCCTCACAAGACATTTTTTTCCTTTGGCACCAAAATGTGAGCAAGACTTGGCAGTCAGTTTCAGGTTAATTTTATTTTGATCTGCCATAATTCCTACATAAAAGGAGGGGAATTTTAGATATTTTGGATAATAAAAGCTCAAAAATGGTACAGATTGGCACACAATTATATTTTTCACTACTGCATGCTCTGGCTTTTTGGTAGGCAGGACTGGATATCATTTCTCAATGTCTTAGGACAAAATTAGTGAGTGTATTTCACTTCTTTAGAAAAAGACGCAATTACGTCATTTATGATAGTTTATTCAATTAAGTTACATAACCCTTTCACTTAAGTCCTCATTCTCCAAAGCGTATTTATAGTGGAGCAGGGATTAGATCTTCAAAGTCATTGATTCCCGATTCAGCACAGAATCACAGCGTCACAGAATGGTTGAGGCTGGAAGGGAYCTCTAGAGATCATCCAGTGCAACCCCCTGCTCCAGCAGGGACACCCAGAGCAYGGGGCACAGGGTGGCATCCAGGTGGGTTTGGAAGACCTCCAGAGAAGGAGACTCCACAACCTCCCTGGGCAGCCTGTGCCAGGGCTCTGGTACCCTCACAGGAAAGAAATTCTTCCTCATATGGGATGGAACTTCCTGTGTTTCAACTTATATCCATTGCSCCTTGTCCTGCAGCTGGCCACCACAGAGTCACTGGCTACCACTGGCTCACACAGCAAACAGCTGCTCCCTACGGGCCAGGGAGGCATTGGGCTTCTTTCCACTAGGAATCCTGAGTGTGGGCAGGGCTGGGACATGGCAGGACTGGAGCAGGGACAGCAGGGCTTGGTGCCTGATTGATAAAGTTGATTAATTGATTTATCTGTTTAATATACATTCTTCCTGTGTATTTCAAAATTTAAAATTTGTTAGCCTAACTGAAAATAATTTGAGGGGAATGGCAAGTGTTTCTGCTTACTTCATGTACAGTAGTTGTGGCTGGCTGGATACACCACATTGCAAGTTACTGCAAGGAACCCTAGACAGAGAAGGAAAAAATGTACAAAGTGACACTTATTAATTAAAGATCACAAAACAGATGGTTGTAAGAAGCATCTACTCAGCTCCTTAAGTAAGACAAATGCCATGTATTAATACCGAGAAGGCTGCTCTAACATAGYGGAAGCCGGACATACATACACAAGCAAGGAGGGTTTTTTAAAAATATATTAAGACTAATTTATTTCTGCCTCATTATGCCTGTATAATATAGCTCATAAAATCATAAGACTTTATGATTATGAAATATATAGAATATAATTTAATCTCAGTTTAGAGTTGTTTCATTTATGTCCTGACCAAGTGAGTTCACAGGCAGAAGGGAATGAGGTTCCCATAGATGCCAATTCTAGTGCCTTGTGTTACATGATGGGACATAGGTGTAGCTTAGAAAATGTAGGAAAGTGGAGGAGGATTCCTATAAAATCTAACTCATTTTCCTATGCATACTTCAATATAGAATAAATTATGCACGCAACATATGTTGTATGTATATGATTATATCCTCTCCATTTACTTCTGTGGATCTTGATGTTATTATTATATTATCGTTACTGATACACGGAGAACCTTCCAAATGAGTAGTTATTAAAGATTGAGTTGTTCTGAAGATATTATATGAAATTAAATATTTAATTTTGTACAATTAGAGATTTTTTCCCACTATTCCACTAAAAAAAAATTCTAAAAGATACCAAAAGGTAAAACATTTAGTTTTTTGGTTTTTTTTTAGTTTGTAAATTTAGTTTATTGTATGAACTAATTGCTTGCCTGATTCCACAAATGCTATTTAAGACATATACAATCCTGTGCATTTTACTAAAGGACTGGAAGAGGATGGTTGGCAATGCAGTTCAATAGGAGTTAATTCTTATTAAAGGCATATTTCAGAATATCATAAATGTATCAGTCTCATATATAAGTTTATCCAGTTTCATATTCCTGCACATGCGTTTTGGATTCTTCCAGATAACAAAACTTGCAAAGTAAGCAGGTAAATGAATGGAGAAAGGGATAAGAAGTAAACAAAGTATTAGAAAATTAATTAAGAAGCTCTGATAGCACAAGCAGAGCAATTCATCACAGAAAAAGAAGAACAAAAACCCGCAAGATTATCCACAAAATCCTCTGTCGATTGCACTTGGTTAAATATTTTGCTGTAAGCTTCAGTGAAGCCAGGATTTCATCCTGTGCTCTGGCTACCACCATATGAGCCTCASTACCAAGTGGTTTTAAACTATTTTAAGAGATACTAAGTTAGCTCTCCTTATTTTTAATAAATCTGAAAAGTTCCCATAAACAATTACAATTTGTGGCAGTCTGCCAAGCTTGTATTTGTTCCTGCGGCCACCAGTGATCACAATGGGGATTGCCATGCATTTCCCTCTTGGAATCCACCTTCCAGAACAATTGTGGTAACAGCTTATTTAACCGCTTGTTAAATGATACCTTTTTTTTTTTTTTTTTTTCCCGGGAAATATTTAGGCAAAACAGAGTGTCTCTAACATACTGCTTGAACAGAGCCAGAAGTCTTCAGCACAGTGACAGTAGATTTATTCATCTTCGTTCTGGAAAATGGCTTAGGTTAAGGGGTGTGACTGAGCCCTTATTAAAAGATTGGAAACGGTGCATTGACTCAATTAAAAGATTGAGAAAAAACTACCTCTGTAGCATCCTTACATTGAAGAGCTTCAGGATCTTTCCTCTTAACTGTTACAGATCTGTGGACATTGTTGAGACTTTGGTATTGCTAGAGTAATCAACTGGCTGTCCTCTAAATTGCTGCAGTGTGATATTAATGTGTGATATCTCTTGATACCACTCTTCTGTGTGGTACCAGCTTACAGGGACTTAGGCCATCATCCATCCATGAAGGGTAGAGRGATGACATATTTGACTTTGGATACGTTCTTGGCTCTTCTGGCTATGGGGCAAAGGGAGTCCCAGAGTCTTAGCTTGTGCTTCTCTACTCCTAACCTCCTTTGGGTGGCTGCACGTGTGTTTTGATCTTAGGTAGGTCTTTTATTGCAGAAATAATCATAGAATCATAGAATCATAGAATGCCGAAGGTTGGAAGGGACCTCAGAGGTCATCGAGTCCAACC
>NW_020454372.1:1763526-1773592 GCF_003342845.1 Nothoprocta perdicaria | reverse complement strand
TGTTGAACCTCATGAGGTTTCTCGCCTCATGAGGTTTAAAAAATACTATGAACCCATAATGAGACACAAACTTTTAGCAGTCTAACCACAAACCAAAGCTAGCACTAAACAGACAAAAAAATCACTCCTTTATTTCATATACTCAGGTATATAAACAACTGGAGCACTTGGCATTTGAAAAGTGTGTAATCATCTTCCTTGTTTCTATGCCAGTAGCACAATGATGGGCCTATAGGTTCTTCTCTATTTTGTCCTGTTAATGGCAAAATGACTTTTGTGTGATATATTCCCTGTGAATTACAGTTGAAAATTGAATCACAGCACAAAAATACTGCTTYGGATTTTGTCAAAATGTCTAATGTTTTTAGTAACTGAAGTTGCACTATTTTTAAAAGGTGCCTAAGAGCCTAGTTTGATGTAATTAGTCATTCATTTTTAAATATTTTATTGTAATGCCATTAATCATGATCCTAAAATATTCCTTTTCACTATTTTTCCTCAAAGAAGTCCGAGCACTTTACAAGGTCGAGCAATAACAAGTAGTGACAGTTGCTAATGGCCTGGTGCAAGAATCAGCACCTGTGGCGTCACAAGTAGAAACACGGAGCCTTCTCTTGCAGCATTTTGGGACCCAAGACACCTGTTGAAGTAAAAAAATCAGAGGACAAATGGAAGTCAGGATGTATAGGTCACCCTAAAACAAGCAGGGATGTTCGTYTCCTCCTGAATCAACAACTTCCTTTTCCTTTGCTTTTGATTTTTTCTTTGCATGTAAAGAAAACAGGATATCAGTGCAGGACAGCTACCCAAATCAGAGCAGTCTGGGGCATGACTGTTCATTGATTACGAGTGAACAAAAAGTAGAGACCTCTTTAAAAATCTGCTTTTGAAAAACCATTGAAGAGGATCAAGAAACGGAAAGCATTAGGAATGTAGTGGTGGTCCCTTGATCCAAATCATTAGTTCAATGCGGTTTCAAAAGTGCAAGTTTTAAAATATTGTTCCCCTGCATTTTTTGAATTCTAATCAAAAGGTAAATCGATCAGCAGTAATGCCTTAGATGTAAAGCCTTCAGTTTAAATAGCTAGCCAGAAATTGCCCATACTGTTCTTGATATATGTTTAAAACAATTGCGGCATGATGGAGTAGCAATCACTGGAAGGATGAGAGGACTTAAAAATATATTTCTTTCAGAATCATAACCATAAAACATTTCCATTTTCACTTTTTGGAAATAAAAGGGATTTATGTAAAAACAACTCAGAGTCACTTRCATCCTTGGTTATTATTTTTGCTTAAGAAATCCAGTTGCAGATTGCACTTGGCAAAGTATTAATGCTGTCATTAACCAGCACCCATCCATAGATAATCTTTTGTGTCCACTAGAGTATATTTTGGATAACAGAAAGAAGCATTAATATACAGAAATTAATTAAAAYAACTCCTATTTTGTAAATAAAAATTAATGGAGAAGGCATTTTAGAATACTGTTAAAATTACAATATGTTACAGAATTCTTCATTAGCATTATAACAGGTATAGCTAAAAATGTTACAGAAGCTAAGTTATAAAGAACTAATTTTAAATCAATATTGTGTGAAAATGTGTGAGCCTTTTTTAACTTTTTCATGATGAAAACTCTTCAAACACAAGAATAAAAATACAATGTGAAGGCAAATTTTCTGGACTAATTTAATCAAATATACTTTGGGGCCAGTATAAAGAATAGAAATATTAGTATGAAGTGCTAATAAGAATGGTTTATCATTCAGTATAAAATAATTTCCTTTAACACTTAATAATTTTATGTAAGAAAACTTTTGGACTTCCCCTTAACAGTTATTTCAGAGAGGTTCTATATTTAACTTTGAGATACATTTTGTAGTGGAGTTAGATCTTAGGGGATTTAAACCTGAGTAAAGATCACAAAATGCAAGTTAAGAGACAGTTTTGAACAGAAATACCTTAAGCACTGTGTTGCACAGCATAGCATGTGGCCTTTATGATTGCAGCTTTTTGGAAGTAAAATACCATGTTGTGGCCATTCCTGAGAACTACTACAAAGAACTACTACAATAATTTTCTTTTCCTTTTTTTTTTTTTCTTTTTCTTTTTTATTTTTTTGTGAACTTTCTTCACAATTGACATAGAGTTCACTCTTACAAAACTTACTTTTCTGGTTTAAATACCAGTACAGAAAGAAAGTTGAAAAAAAAAAAATGAGAGAGGAAGCACAGAAAACAGGTGGAACCAGAAGCTTCACATATTTTTTGACATCCTGACCAACTTGATGCTCTTTCTATCTATATTTTTTTGCTCCCATATTGAAATTGCCTAAAGACAATTTTGCAACAGTATTATTGTATGTAAAAGGTTAGAATATTCTTCAGCAATCATGTTGATATGAAGACTGATAGTTCTRTTTATTTTTGGTGCCAGTTAGAATATCTAAGCTTTCAGATATGACCCCAAAAAGAGTCATATTTTTGGCACACTAAAAAAGAAAGTGTTTAATAACTGCGTATGTTAGCTGATTTAAATTCTATAAAAACTAATTTGTTGAACTCCTTATTTACTGAGATATGAGCAGTGGATTTGAATAATTTGAGCTCAGAACTATTTTAAACCGGTTAAATATTTCCATTTTCATGTGTAGGAGGATGCTACCTGCATCCATCTTCTTTTGTAAGAGATATGAATAACTTGTTTATATGAGTAATTTGCTGATATGGTGAGATTTACATATTTAGGTCATAACCATTAAAATAAAACAAAACAAACCGTGRTGATGATCTGTGAAATGAGGTCCTCCAGAGTTCGTACGCAGCTGAGAAAGAGCTTGCAGTCCATCTCGCATACACACACCAGCGGTAATCTTTTAAAAACTCGGTTGGAGGTTGTGCACCATTGTAAATATTGGGGCTTGGGGACCTTCAAACTTCCTGCAGTTCTTGGTCCCCACTGTGCAAGGCGCTGCACCTAGAGCATGGGGGACAAAGAGCCCAAGGCCTCTCCTCCACCCTTTGAATAGCAGGGAAGATACTATTGCAAATGGAGGAGGAGTTGGGAGGACTTTTAAAAAGTTTTTTTTTTCTCACTGTAATTTTTTAGAGAAACCTTTGCCCTTTAAATTCCTTCCTTCCTTCCTTCCTTCCTTCCTTCCTTGCTTCCTTCCTTCCTTCCTTCCTTCCTTCCTTCCTTTTGTTCCTTCTTTCTTTCTCACAACCTTTAGGAAATGTTGTATTTTTATTCATTTAGTCAGTGACTGTTTTCTGTGTTTAAAAAAGTAATTCTGATGGCTGACATTGGCATGGTTTAACAGTGGCTCACACTGAAGACTTCTGCAGTGTCAGAACAGGTAAAAATTGGGATGTTCAGTCCATGCAGGTTATATAAGCGTACATATTTTTTATTTTCACAGTCGTGGTATGTTCTTTTTATAGTCCAGCAGAATTGGGTTTTTTTTTTTTTTTTTTTTTCCTTTAAGTTCAAGGAAACAGTATGTACCTCATAAGCACTGTACCTTTTTTCTAAGCCAGCAAACATCCATGATTAGACATTTTGCATATGCCTTATTGCAGAACTGTGCAACATTAAATCTTCAGCCTTTCCCCTTGCTGTCCCCCTGCCCAATAAAAATGGAAACAATTTAATAATAATAATAAAAATATATAAGAGTTGGTTTTTAACACTCTTTCTGAATCTCATACATGGGGTGAGACAGTGATTGAGTAACTCTCCTTTCCACACCCTCCTAGTAGGAGCTTGCCATGTAAGCAATCCTTGAGGCAGCGCTTGCATTTTCTGACTGCTCCAGCACCTGATTGACTTCATTAATTTTTGTTTGAGGCTGAGGAAAGAGAAYAGTTGTATTTTTACTTTTAACTGACCTAATGTTTTTTATTATCTTTTAAGTGAATTCAGGCACATCATCATTTGAAATGCATGTATACCACCTTGAGATGTACGCAGTTCAGTCTGCTTAAAAGCAGAATGGTCAATTGCTGGAGGAGGATGCAGATTAACACATTAAAAATAAGGCTATATTCTTTTTAAATTAAGTGCACTGTAGCTATAGATAATATTWCATTACAAGTAAAATGCTCGTCGCCTCCCCTGTTTTTCTTCTATCTTTAGTCTGAAGAAAACTATTTCTAAGATATCTGTCTTCAAGATCAGTTCTGGCCATCTGCATTTTTTTGTTACAGTTTTCTTATTGTTGGAAGAGCATGAATTTCAGATGATCTTTCAAACGTGAGCCTAGGAAATTTATGAGGCCGCATGAGTTGCCGTAGAATGCAGCATGTTGCTTCCTTGGGGCTCCTGTCCTCATTGCATGTGTTACCAAAGGGAAGGGAATATATTTGGTGCCTGTGTGCCCTAGCCAAAAGGTGTGTTGACCTGCACTGTTGTKCAAGTTAACTAGGAAAATATTCTTTACAGGCAATAGCCCTCTCAGTGCCACCAAAGAGAGGGTTACCATCCTCCCTACAAGTCACAAGGCAGGCGGGAGCCTGCTGGTTCTGCTCGGCCTCTGCGGGATATAACATCATAAGCCAGGCAGGAGCAAATAGGCACCAGAGAAATTTTCAAGCCCTACTAGCTGCTAAAATGGTATTTCAAATATTATGCGTATTTGTTCAGATGCCATTAGGTTCGGTGCGAAAAATCACTTACCTGACACAGCGGCCCATTTTAGCTGCTTAAATGGTGACTGGCAGGTTTCAGAAACTGGGCTCAGAGAACCCGGGAGCAAATTGCATACCTTGCCAGAGATTCAGCCTGCAAATTTTGTGAGATATGCCCTATTTCTCAAATCAATATTAAAATATATTCAAATACACTTAAACATAGTGTATACACATTATGCCGGTTTCTGCAACTAAGCATCTTTTGACTAGAGTTCAGCACAAAGGTATTTGAATTCTGACTTCTGTTTGGTTTTTCACTATTTTAACTTGTGAGGGTGATTATTATTGTGATTATTGTGGTTATTATTAYTGTGAAGCTATGGTATTATTTCAGAGTAGATAGCTTAGTATTTCAACAGAACTGTTTATGCACATCTAGCAGGACTTACTGCTTCTCCTTTGTTGCTGTTTGTTCAAGTTACGGAGTTTTAGTTCTGCAATCTTTCATCCGGGAGCAAAAGTAATACTAAATGATCTGAAAGGCCGGACACAAAACGCAAATGTCTAATAAATTGTCCAAGAAACCAATTCAGCAAACACTCTGTAGACTGGAATTTGTTTGCYTAAACTATCCGGGAAATTTTTTCAAATATCTCATGTAATAGGGGACGAGCCTAGGCCTTTTAGAATAGGTAATAGATAACGTTAAAACAGAACTAACTCAAGCAGTGTTAAATCAGACACCAGAATTTCATATTCRGTATAAATTCTTTGTCCCCTGATTTTGATATTTATTTGAGAAAAGCAGATATCAAAATAACGGCAATATGCTTATATAACCAGTAGCTTTACTGTGTTAACTTTGTAACTAGTGTTTTCAGAAAGCAGTTCTGTTTCATTTTAACTGTCAGTCTGCAAAGTAGTAATGTATATTCACTCATATAACCTCTGTTTTATCTGTAAAGCAGAGAAAAGCAAAACCACCTCCAGGTCAGCAGCTGCCTGGATTATATGCCTGTAGGGTCAGCACTTGTACACGTTTATTCTTCCGATGGGTGTTTTAACTTGTGCTTCCCCCTCTTCCTGTGCAGGTTATCAGGGCGTTCTGGTGCTGGCGCTTTTAATGGGGTGCAGGTTATCGGGGATATTGATTATATATGTAAAAGGAAAGTCGTGTGGAAGCTATGCCTTAAATTTTACCTGCTGTTGGAGCTGAATGCAGCCATTAGAAGGGTGGCTGCAAAGGGCTCTGTCTTTTGCTGAGGGGTGGGCACGGCGAGATGGGCTCCTGCTGGCAATCAGTGCACATCAGCAGTGCTGTCACTCCAGCCACACGTTTCCAGCACTACTTTTGATCCCCTCTTTCTCCCAATGGTTTTTTCATGATTGTCTCTCAAATTGTTATCTCACCACTTAGCTCCACCTTCTCTCTTGCAGCCACTTAGATATTCCTGCTCAGTTCTGGCCTCTTTGTGGCACCAGTCCTGCTCGTCTTCCCCCGCTGTCGCCAGTGACAGTCCCGACAGCTGCCTCGGGAACGCGCTACCACGGGCAGCTCCGTGTTTTCCAGGGCAGTCCTTGTGCTGTCCGGCTCCTTTCACACGGCTTTGCATGTGCTTTTCAGCTTCTTCCAAAGGGGAAGTATATCCGAGTAGCTCTATCCTTCTTAGACCATTTCCTTCCTGACAGTTCTCATGCTGGGATGTTCACTGTGGTGGCCWACGCCTCAAATCACCAACGTCCCCACATCTTTTTTTTCCTTTGGTCTAATCTTTTTCATCCTCCTTTGGCAAATCTGTGAGACATCAAATTTAACCTTGAACTGTATTTACACTTAACCGATTCTGCTCTGTTTCCTTTCTTAACTTTGGCCTTAAATCTCCTATCTTCTCTCTCACCTTTCTAGGCTAGGAAGTGTACTGACATACACACTTCCAAGGAGGCCCAGGAGTTCTTCCAGTATTTTTCTATTCTTTTTTTAAGTTCTATCTACATTGTATGAAGCCTAAATTCATGTACAGCCCAATGATGGAGCATCTCTATAGCCACTGATAAAATTGAGACACAGACATGTGAACTGGTCATTTTTGAAAGTTGTTTTGCAGCCATTTCAGCTTTTAAAATTATATTTTTAATTTATTTACTTGAATAAATTAAATTCTTTATTTTGCTCTGGAAAATCAGAGTTAGGAAGAAAAAAAGAGTTGTTTGTAGAGTTTCATATGCATCTTAAAATATTTTAACACAGAAGACAGTCTCTGTTTTGGAAGAATATATATATACATTTATGTAAATGCAAGCCCCATATTTAGACTAAAATTGTAGATATGGTTGCCATCTGACAAGGAGCAATGTAGAATTTACTCGTCTGCTTGTGGCAACACGTACGTGGGGTGTGCACAGTGTTGCTAGCACCCTTCCAGACAGCAGTGATAAGATGCCTTGGTGGGCAAGAGAGATCACCTAGCAGAAAGTGAGAAGATGGAAGGTCCTTTCATGAAATATAAAACTGAGAAGCTGTAGCATAAACAGAATTGCTCTCAGAGAAGTGCTGGATACCACCCACCTCTACACAACTTTAGACACTGTAATCTGCATTTTATTCAGATATTCATTTAGTTTRTATCTGCACATGAGCAGCTGAGATGAACTTGGACCCTGGTCTCCCTAGGATCTATGCTRCCCAATAATCAGGTCACCTCTCGGTCATGGTTTATCTCTGTTAAAAGAAAACTGAGGTGTGATTTAGACAATCTGATAAAAGCTGTGGGGTTTTCATAATTGAATTTTCTCTACTTTCCTGCAATGAGATACAAATGAAATGTGCATGTCAAACTGGGTTTAGAATGTAGTGAATTCGAGCTGCTCTCTGCTTATTATTTGAGCACAAATAATAAGTAAATATTTTTAGTATTAACTTCAGGGGATATTGTCATTTGTAGATTCTGAATGAGTAAAAATTTTCTCATCATCAGTACTGAGCAAAGCATTAAGGCGATTGTGGTGAAAATAGTAGGAGAGTAGTTGCACCCTAAAAATTTCTATCACTTTGGTAGTTATTTTCCAACTAATTTAAAGTCCTTCTAGCTTGTTTTCTGGTTGATATGGAAACTCCTTTATCCCTGCAGAATATATTATTGAATGATCTGTCTGCAGGACTGGAGACTTTACTTCAGCTGAAGGATCTTTGAATATCAGAATAACGTCCTAAATGAGACTTTTCCTTYTCTACCATGCCTACATTACTCCTTACATCTCCTACTAATCCCTAGCCTCGGATAGCACAGCTATCCCTGCATATTCACGTCTTTCCTGTTTCTGTTGTCTACAATGTTTTCTTACTGCACAAGACCAAGAAACCTGCATCTTTCTTCCCTAATTCTGTTTTTCTCTGTTTCCGGATCTTCTTCTGGATCTTCAGTGGGGGAAAAGGAGTATCTGGGGGAGCTTTTTGCAGGTTCTTTGTCCTTCCAAGTCCTCCCTCCTCCCTTAATCTTATACTCCCCTCTATGAATGGCCTCATCGAAGCCGTGACTTTAACATCCACTTCGCCACCGATGCCAACCTTCCTTGCTTGTTGCTCCTGTTTTTGTTCAGCCACCTTCATGCTTTCTCCACCCTGCTCAACAGGCTTGAGAGGATTTCTCCCAAAAAAATCTGTAAATCCAGCACCTCTCCCTGGATGTCATGTCCAAGCAGGGCCCCCAGTAGGCCCAGGCTCCGCAAGCCACTGACGTCCTGAAATCCTCGTGTTTGTAGCAGCCGTGATCCTTTTGTTTGTCCTTGACTCCTGCTCTTTCCTACTGTGCGTTTGCGTGATCTTTTTATGCCATACATGTGCGGTGTCAGAGCTAATGGGGCCCTAATTTAAGCATCTACCCAGTGCTATAATTAATTAATAATTCCGTCCTTTGTTAATTTTGACAACTGCTAGAAGGCTGAAAGGCAGTTGTACCACCAACCATCTGTATAAATGCAAAAATACAGGAGGTGATAGAAGATTGCCCATTCCAGTTGGGTTCTGTAGGCTGGTATATTAGCACTTGGCTGGTAAACAGATGCACGTTATTCAGACATCCCTGTTTCCATAACAAAAGTAACCTCTGTTTTAGGGATAACAAAAATACTGGTAGAAGGTAATGGCAGAAGGTACCATAAACCTGTGAGAGCATCCCTGTGAATGTTGATGTTAAAACAGGAGAGCAAAACTCAGTGTTAAGGCCAGTAAAGAGGGAGAACCACCAAAGAAAGAGGGGAGACCGAGTCCAAGCTCTCCTCCTTACCAAGGGACCAGGAAAAGGACCTTTGACTCTCAGCCGTTTCCTTGTTCTCTGCCTACACATTCATATTTATGAGGTTTCTGAATTCCTCCTGAGGACTCACCCACATGATGAATTTTCTTACCAAACAAAATGGAATAAGAGAAATTTCCTCCTGCATTCCGATTACACATTTTCAATTAGATTAAATAGATTGGATTAGAAGAGATTAATCTGCTGAATTGATACAAAATAGTCTTTATATATTGAGCCAAATGGATGCAATACTAGGGAACCTCTATAGGAGAAAGACTTGCCTAATTTGTTTGAATCACACTGGTAAAAACTGCAGAGCTGTTATGATTAGAAATATTATAAAATGGTAAAAGTTAACTATTACGGGCTGTGTTGCTGAATTTGAGTCTAAGAGGGATTTAGCACATGAAGTTTCTCATTTTATAGAGAGAAATTTAACAAAGGCGAGCGGTATATTCATTTTATTTCATTTGTATTCTACGTATGCATTTTCTGCTTACCCCTTTTTAAAAGAAACTGGAGCTAATCTTACCTTATATAGTTAATCATCTACAAACTTTTTTGAGCTCTTTCTTCGATAGTGCAATAAAAGTTTTCCAGTTTTTGGCTTTTTATTTTTTTTAACGGTAACATTTTATTGCTGGTTCCAATGGTCTGATTGATTACCTCATTAATGACTTCATTCTCCTCCTTCAGAGACATATTTAGAAATAAGCAATGGTTAGGACGGTCTAGAAAGATCACGGACTGTCACGCTGACAATGTTACTTCATGGTGTCACTGTTATTTCCCCTCTGTCTTTTCTGCATGTATTTCACTTGTCTTCTCCCTGCCTGGTAACCTCTGAGGAGCAGAGATTGCCAATTTGTTCAGTATTTGCACAGCACCAGCACAATAGATTTCTAGCCTATGACTCAGGCCTTTCTGATGATATAAATAACAACAGTGCTGCCTGGAGTCGTAGTTGCAAWATATAAAAGAAATTTGGGTATATGGTGTGGAAAACTTCATACCAAATCATGCCAGATAAGAAAGTTTCGCTTTACAATGCAATGATTTCTGGGCAAGACAGAAAAAGGAAAAGCCTTTTTTCTCCACAGTAAGGCAGACTGGGCTCACTTGTAGTGTGGGCCATGGCCA